>NW_027187393.1:7256613-7257606 GCF_028583685.1 Petaurus breviceps papuanus | reverse complement strand
TCTCTTTGGGATATAACCCTAGGAGTGGTATTGCTGGATCAAAGGGTATGAAAGTATTTATAGCCCTTTGGGCATAATTCCAGATTGCTCTCCAGAAAGGCTGCATCAGTTCACAACTCCACCAGCAATGCATTAGTGTTCCAATTTGCCTACTCCTTATGATTCTTATGACCTCCGTCACCTCTTCTCTAAGAATCATTAATCTTCTGGGCACCCTGACCTCTCTTCATGAACCTCGGTGATCCCCTCTCCTTATAATCCCTGAGACCTCAATGACCCTACCCTGTGCTCCCCATCCCCAGGAGGTACTGTAGGGGAGTCCAGCAAAGGACGATGATCCGGCCCAATGCCCTGGATCAGAGCCGAAGGAAGCTGCTGACTCACAGCATGGTAGGTAGAGAAGTGAGGGGAAGGAAGGGGGGGAAGCTGGGGAATGACCTCCCTTGAGCTGTCCCTCACTGAGCTGGCCTTCATCCTCCCACACAGCATCCTCCCCCACCACGAGCCTATCCCCATTCCCTGTTTGCTCTCTCACTTAGGCTGTAGCTGCCCGGCAGGGCCTGCGCCTCCTTGGAGGTCTGAGGCCCAGCAATGTGGACCAGAAGGTGATGGAGGCCAAGAAGATCCTGGCCAAGCTGTATTTCCTCTTCCAGGAGGTACTAAGAGCCTGTCCTGGGGCAGAAACAACCTTTTCCTAATCATTATGATTATAACAACAATAGTAATAACAATAGTTCTTTCCCCATTGCATTTTATGGTTTATAGAGTGTTCACAAAAACCTGGTGAAGAAGGCTGTGCAAATATTATTTAAACCATTTTTGTAGATGAGGAAGCCAGGATCTAAAGAGGGGAAATGACTTAGCCAGTGAATGACCCAAAGAGAACTGGTGCTTGAACCCAGGTCTCCTGACTCTCCTGACCCCAGGCTCTTCCTCCCTCCCTCCCTCCCTCCCCCCCCCCCTCCCCTCCTTCCCCCCTTGCTTCCTCACGCG
>NW_027187393.1:7109359-7251512 GCF_028583685.1 Petaurus breviceps papuanus | reverse complement strand
AGACTTCAGCTACTTTCAGCTCCGAGCTCACCTCTACCAAGCAAGGGGAATCCTGGCTGCTGATGACAGTGGCCTCTCTGATCCCTTTGCCCATGTACTTATCTCAACACAGTGCCAGTCCACACAGGTAAGGGCAACACCGACCCCTTCCCCAGACCCTAAATACTTGTGATAAAAGAATGAATTGACTATCCTGGTGGATGGGGTTGAAACTAGTGGGTTGGCCTAAAGCTGGATCTTCAGGGGTCAGAATTAGGTCCATTTGGAGGATGGCAAGTATGGGAGGGCTTGGGTTCTTGAGGTAGTCCCCTATATTCTGAGGTGAATGGGGAAGGGATCAGGCTGGGGGTACAAGGAACAAGGCCAAGGTTTATCTTCATCCTTAGTTAATTAACAAGCATTGATTAAAGCAACTGCTATGCTAGACTATGAGGTTACAAAGACAAAAGACAGAATAGGCCCTGCACCAAAGGGCTAGCACTTTAGCTAAGGAAGACGTGTTATATATATTATATCCTGTTCACTATTTGTGATGTTTATAAATACTTCATTAGGTTTAAAGACTCATTAAAATAGGTATAGATACCAACTAATACTAATATTTATTAACAGAAAGAGAAAGACCAAGAAAGAAAGACAAAGAGAAAAACAGGTAGAAGAGAGGAGAGACAGAGAAAAAAGAGGAGAGGGAGAAAAATGAAAGGAGAGAGGGAGAGAAACAGAAGGAGGAGAGAGGAGAAAAAGAAAGATAAATGGATAAACAGGTAGGTAGGTAGATACATAGAGACATAGACAGGTAGATAGATACATAGATACATAGGTATATAGATAAATACATGGATAGATAGATAGATAGATAAATACATAGGCAGGCAGACAGACACATAGATAGATAGATAGATAGATAGATAGATAGATAGATAGATAGATAGATAGATAGATAGATAGATAGATAGATAGATAGATGGATGGATGGATGGATGGATGGATGGATGGATGGATGGATGGATAGATAGAATTTATTAAGCACTTTCTATCTGGAAGGCACTGTTATAAATGCTGAGGATACAAATAGGCTAAATGTATGGTCACTGTCTTCAAGGAGCTTACCTTCTAGTGTGGGAAGATGATGCATAAAAAGAGGAATAGAAAAAGAAATAAGACAAGAAAATGGAATGTGAAGTGTCAGGAGTAGGGCCAGGAGTGATGTGAGCACCAGTGGCTTGGGCTTCTCCTGAACACTTGGGGGGGAGTTCTGGGCCAGACCCACCAACCAGAGGCTTCAGGGTGGAGGCACCTCTAAGGTGAAAAAGCTGCTGCCGAGGAGGTGGAAAAGTTTGAGGAGTTGGAAACAGAGCCAGGAGAGAAGTGAACTCACTCCCCAGAAAGTTCAAGTCTCAAACCATTTCCAAGTTCTTTCCACTGCTCTGGACTGAACTTTAGTTTAACTTTATACCATAATCTATGTGACCTTGGGTAATTCCCTTAACCTCTTTGGGTTTCAGGTCAGTAATCTGTAAAATGCCCCTCCCAGCCATATGCCTGTGATTCTATGATCATAAGATCAAACTAGGGGGAGAGTTTTGACCTTGGAGTTAGAAAACCTAGATTCATCCTTGGGCTCCCACACTTCTTAGTTGTATGACTGCTGGTCAGGCAATACTTTATCATTTTTTTCTTTTTCTTTGTTTTTTGGAGGGGGGAAGGCAGGGCAATTGGGGTTAATTGACTTGTTCAAGGTCACACAGCTAGTGTGTCAAGTGTCTGAGGTCAGATTTGAACTCAGGCTTTCCTGGCTTCACTGCCCATGCTCTACTCTCTGTACCACCTAGCTGTCCCTGGGCAATGCTTTCTCCAAGTCTGCGTTTCCTTAACCATAAAATGGAAACTGATACTTGCATTATCTTCATTGCATTATCCCACAAAGTTGTTGTGATATCACTGTCAAACTTAAAGCCCAAGAGAGATAGGAACTTTTAGCATTCCCTGTGCTCCACAGGCTTCCTAGAACTTGTTATATAAGTGGCTTCTTTCTTAATGGACTTTTCACCCTCATAGTGTTTTAAAAGATATTTTTAAATTTTATTCTAAGATATTTAAAGATAATTTTTAAAATTCACCTACATTTCCCAGTGTAGTCTTCCGATCTTTCCTTCCCAGAGAGCCAACCCTTATCTATCAATGAATCAACCAATAAACATTTATTAAGGCAATTGTACTAAGGTCTGAGGATACAAAGTAAAACAGAAACAATTGCTGCCCTCAGAGAGGGACATTCTAATTCTAATATACATAGACTTGTACTTAGAAGACAAATACAGAGGAAATAGAAGGTAGAATAAAGAATAAAAAGTATGTGTATGTATGTATTTTTTTGGGGAGGGGGAAGCAATTCAGCAAAACTGAGTCACACATCAAAAGAGTCTGACACTGTGTGTAGTGTTCCACACCCATAATCTCTCACTTTCCAATGAAGCAGAAGGAAAGGTGCCTTTTCATTTCTCCATTTCTCTTCTTTGGGGTCCAGCTTGGTTATTATAATTTTGCATCATTTCCCTCATAGTTTTTGAAACATATTTGAAACCATGAAGTTACTAAACAGAGATCCCCCCTCCAGGTGAGGCTCTGACTGTTTTCTCTGCCTTCTACTGGAGTGCTTTGGCCCACCCTGCCCTTGGTTATCCCCCCCTTCTCTATCTGCCCTCTGGATCTCTCTACCAGGTCCTGGAGCAGACACTGAGCCCGCTGTGGGATGAGCTCCTGGTGTTTGAGCAGTTGATTATAGATGGGCAGAGAGAATAGCTTCTTGCTGAGCCACCCCTGGTCACCATCAATGTCTTTGATCACAACAAGTTTGTGAGTGTGTGTGTGTGTGTGTGTATTCATGCCTCCACATTTGTCTCTCTGGGACTTGGCTTCAATATTTCAGCCCAGCCCAACCCAGTTGCTACTGCAGCCACCACCATCCCTGTTGCTGGCTCAGTTGCTAGTGCTTCCTCTGCCCTCCTGGGCCCTGGTCCCTTCTACCCCCTATCCTCTGTCAGAACCCCTAGCTCTTGGTCCTCCCTCCCCTGAACCTCCACCCTCTCCCCCATGCCTGCCTTGTTCTCCCCTTAGGGTCCCCCTGTGTTCCTGGGCCAGGCGCTGGCAGCTCCTCAGGTAAAGTTGGTTGAGCAGCCCTACCAAGGCCCCGAGCTGCAATTCTTCCCCCTGACTAAGGGTCTTCAGGCTGCAGGGGAGCTCATTGCCACCTTTGAGCTCATTGAGCTGGATTACAGCAGCAGACTTGAGGTAAGAGTGGGCTCCTCAGAACGAAGCTTGTCTCCCCTCCCTTTCCTCATTCTTCAACAGGGCTCACATGAGTCAATTTAACAACTTTACAATTCCAATTGTCAAAGAATTAATTCGGTGCTCTGCATTTTCCTGGCTGAGCCAAGATATATTTATTACCAATATACACAAGGGGAGACCAGGACCACGGACAAGCAGATTGTCTAAGGCAGTCTTGTTCTCCAACCAAATGGGGGCTAATTTATACTCTTACAGCTGGATGGAGAAGACAAAAACTACATGGGGATGGTACAGGCTGAAAGACTGGGTGAGAAGGGCAGCATAATGCTGGGAGAGGGAGAAACAGTTAGGAGATTCATAAAGGTTTAGTTAGTGAGACAGTGAGCAACTCATGATTGGACCATTCTAGGAACTGAAACTGCTGGGTGAATAGGAGTTCTCCATTGCTCTGCCCAAGGATAGCATCCTTTTCTAGGCGAATGCTATTCCCTATAGTTTCTTTAACAACACCCTCTCTACCCAGAAGTCTTTGCAATGATTGCAAGCTCTCTAGAAGCACAACAAAATAAGAAGAACCTAGGGTTTTTATTCAAAGTATATCCTATGCTTTATACATCACAGAGAGGGAGAGAAAAATTATACAAGACAGGATCCCTCACTCGTTCCCTGCTTGATCCCTACTGTATATCATTTGCCTTCTGCCCCTTCCTCAGCCCTCAGTGCCAGAAGATGTAGAGCCCCAGGATCTGGAATTTCTGCTTGACTCTACTTCTGGACGTCTCCATCTACCCCCAGGGGTACGACCCCTACTTAAGGAGTTCCGAATTGAGGTACCTGGGACACTATAACCCCAGCTCTACCTGCCTCTGCCCTGAGGCTCCTTTCCCAGAGTTCCTCTCCATATATCCCCAAACCCCATTAGTTGACCCCCCCCCTTTTTTTTTTTACCAGTTTTCCCCTTCCTAGAATCTCCTTCGTAGAATTATGCTCTGTCCCTCTTCATGGTACTACATCTCATCTCCCTCCCCCACCACTCTCTCTCGCTCTTTCTCACACACACACAGGTGCTGTTCTGGGGTCTTCGGGGGCTGGGCCGGGTACACCTATTTGTGGTGGAGCAACCACAAGTAGTGTTGGAAATTGGAGGCCAACGTGTGGAGTCTGAGATTCTGGCTAGTTATCGAGAGAGCCCCAACTTCACAGAACTGGTCAAGCATCTTACTGTGGTAAGGGGCCCTGGGGAGAGTGGGAGGTATCCTTTCTCCAGGGTTCTTGGAATCCCTCTCCCCCAACACTCCTAGAAAACTTCCTGAGTCTGATTGGGCTCATACTCTTTGTTCTGTCTTGAGACACCAATTCATAAAACCTCAGAATCTGTTGGGAACCTACTTAAAGTTGTCTTATCCATTCCCCTTCTTGACTTAAGATGCCTCAGATCCTTCTTAACTTAGAATCCCTCAGGCCCTCTGAATCCATAAGCCCCTCCTGGGGTAGGTTACCTGAAATGTCTTCCTCTTTTTCATTCATCCCTTCTTTCAACCTCCAAATTCACTACACAAAACAGACAACCTGAGCAGAGTAAAGGTATCCCCTGAGTCCCAGTGACCCCTCACATTCCTTGTGACTTTCCATCCCTCTTCCTTACTCCATCTAGGAGCTGCCTGAACAGCCATATCTGCAGCCCCCACTCAGCATCCTTGTGGTTGAGCGCAGGGCCTTTGGCCGCACCGTTCTTGTGGGCTCCCACATCGTCCCCCACGTCCTTCGGTTTGCTCTCCAGGAGCCCACAGAACCCTCTGAGGAGGAGGGGGGTAGGGGACTCCAAGGTGAGTGACCTTTACCTTAACAGAGTCCATGACAAGACTGGCCAGATCAAATGCACTTGCTATTTGGGGCCCAATCCTAGCTCTCCTCTGGAAGGCTGATACTGCTGCCTTTGTTTCACTGGTCTTTTCCTACTGCTCCTCCTTCTAAACCCTGGAGACCCTGGTGTGCTTAGCTCCTTTAAGAACATCTTCCCAATGTCTTCCCAGGCTCAGCCTCCTCCTTTCTTCTTTTCTTCAACCTGGCCACCATTAGGGCCCAGACTGTGTCCTTTCTTTCTTTTTTTTTCTTTCTTTCTTTCTTTCTTTCTTTCTTTCTTTCTTTCTTTCTTTCTTTCTTTCTTTCTTTCTTTCTTTCTTTCTTTCTTTCTCTCTTTCTCTCTTCCTTCCTTCCTTCCTTCCTTCCTTCCTTCCTTCCTTCCTTCCTTCCTTCCTTCCTTCCTTCCTTCCTTCTTACAGAAGCATAGTGTCACAGATTTAAAGCTGAAAGCTTCTACTAAAGGTCTCTTTCCTTTAACCACTATGAAAAGCATCAATCAAATGTAGAGAATCTCAGAAACTCAGACTTGGAAGCCTAGAAGAGCCATCTAGTCCAACCTGTATCTATGTCTACAACATTTCCAACAAGTGACCATTCAGCTTCCACTTAAAGACCCCACACATGTTGGGGAATTCTCTCACCCTTTGGGAAGAGGCATTCCTGTTAGTTGAGGTCCAATGTTGTTATTGTTGTTCAGTCATCTCAGTTGTGTCTGATTCTTTGTGACTCCATTTAGGGTTTTCTTAGCAAAGGAACTGAAATGGTTTGCCATTTCCTCCTTCAACTCATTTTACAGATGAGGAAACTGAGGCAGACAGGGTGAAGTGACTTGCCCAGGGTCACATAAGTAGTCAGTGTCTGAGACCAGATTTGAACTCAGGAAGAGGAGTCCTCTAGACTCCAGGCTTGGCACTCTATCGTCTTGGACATCTAGCTACCCCACCTCCCAAACCCCACCCTACTCTATGACTGTGGGTTCAAGATAGGAGGTCAAACTGAAAGTAAAGGGATTTATTAGCATGCTAAGGAATCTGTTCTCACTGATAGTAGATTTGTATTCCTGGAGTACAGATGTGCTGTATAACTCATCAGCTCATGGGGAGTACACAGCCAATCAGCAGCATTCCATAGCAACTTAGAAGAGAGAGGGGTAGAGAAAGAGGAGGATCAGTCAAGGCAGAAAAGGAGAGGTTTTGGAATGCAGTGGGTGGATTTATTATCAGAGTCTGAACAAATTCAAGGTCTGGAGACAAGGGGAAGAGACCAAATACTTTCACAATTCTGAAAGCAGTCCTTTTAGATGAACCCCTCCCCCCCCTTATCTGAGGAGAACAAGCATTTGTTACAATAGTGGGTAAGACCATCCGCTTCAACCGGGTCCTTGCATAAGGGCTGGTGCTAATATTAGGCTGCCAGCCAGTGGAGGGATTTCCACATTGTTAGTCCATCCAGATGTTGCAAAATGATTTGGGTCCTATCTTTTTTCCCCACATGACAGAAAACTCATTCATTCCTAAGGAAACCATTCTGTTTCTGGATAGTTTAGATCTTTTTTTTTTCCCCTTACAACAAGGTGAGGTCTATTTCTTGGCAACTTCCAGCGACTGCTTCTGCTTTTGGGCTAAGGAGGACTAATTTAAGCCTTTATCTTGAAGACATCCTGGGGTTGTTAAACAAAAAAGTCCAAACAGCATGGAAAAAAGTGATTGTGACTAATAGATAATATAGGCAAATATATACTTTAATTCACCAAGGTCTATCCTTTCCCACTTAACAATCCCAAAGTTAGTTCTCTCTGCAAGGTACTACACCTTGGCTTATGAGGGTCTGTCCCAGGTCCATCAGTTACATTTCCCAGACTCCTTCTGGGGTCTCATGCAGATGAGGAGCAAAGGCAGAAATGAAGTCTGAGCCCTAGAGGCAAGTTTGTTGTCTCTCCTCTTCACCTGTAATGGAGCTATTCCAACCTATTGTTCAGTAGCGTCCAACTCTTCGCGACCCATTTGGGGTTTTCTTGGCAAGGATTTGGTTTGGCTTTTCCTTCTCCAGTTCATTTTATAGATGAGGAAATGGAGGCAGAGGGTGAAGTGACTTGCCCAGGATCACACAGCTAGTAAGCTTCTGAAGCCAGATTAGAATCTTCCTGGCCCTAGGTCCCATGCTCTGTGCACTATGGTGCCACCTAGCTGCCCTTGAAGCCACAGACCTTTCCTAAAGAAATGTTAATGTTTAGAGGAACTTGGAAATGATCAGTCTTCCTGGAAGGTCCTCTTGAGTAGCCTGGGGTGAAACTAAGGGGCATTTCTTTTGATTAACAAATGGACGTTCTCTCTTTCTCCTTCACCTCCAAGGCCTTGTCTCTTCCGGCTTTTTTGTGTCTTGGATCTCTTTGGCCTTCCCCTGAAGCCTATTGACCCATTTCAGAATAATAATTTTAATTGCAAAAAATAAAATACATAGGGCTACAAAGGTAACCAGTTATGTTGAAATATAATTCAATGTTGAAATATAATTTTTCAATTTCAAAAAAATTTTCTTGTAAAGTTCATGGACCCTTGGGGTGGCTAGGTGGCACAGTGAATAGAGTCAGGAGGACCTGAGTTCAAATCTGACCTCAGACACTTAACACAAAAACTAGCTGTGTGACCTTGGGCAAATCACTTAACCCCAATTGTCCTCCAAAAAGAAAAAAAAATCTATTTGAGGCGGCTAGGTGGTATAGTGAGTAGAGTGCTGGCTCTGGAGCCAGGAGGACCAGGGTTCAAATCTGACCTCAGATACTTAACACACACACACACACACACACACACACACACACAACTAGCTGTGTGACCTTGGACAAGTTACTTAACCCCAATTGCCCTCCAAAAAGCAAAAAAAAAGAAAAATGCTTCCTTTTGCCTTCTGAGTCCATCATCTCTATATCTATAGGCAGATAGCACTTTTTATCATGAGTCATTATCTTTGGATCAGAGTTACAAAATCTTTCAAAGTTCATTAATTTTTCAGTTTTACTGTTACTGTGTAGATTGTTCTTCTGGCTCTGTTTACTTTCGTCTGTAGCAGTTCATAGAAGTCTTCCCAGGTTTTTCTTTTCTATTGGGGGAGGGAGGGAATGGCAATCAGGGCTAAGTGACTTGCCCAGGATCACACAGCTAGTAAGTGTCTGAGATTGGAATGAAACTCAGGTCTTCTTGATGGCCAGGCAGTTCTTTAGCCACTGGGCCACCTAACTACCTCTTCCCAGGTTTTTCTAAAACCATCTCCTCCACCATTTCTTACAGCACAATAGTATTCCATCACATTCATATACCATAAATCATTCAGCCATTCCCCATTTGATGAACATGCCCTCAGTTTCTAATTCTTTGCCACTACAAAAAGCTGCCATAAATATGCTTGTGGGTCTCTTTCTTTTTCTCCTTGGGTATAGCCTAGTAGTAGTATTGCTCTGAATTGGGAATAGGTCTCCTTCTTCCAAGCCCAGCACTTTCTTTTTTTTTTTCTAAACTGTGAGTTTAGCAATCAGCATAGCTCCTTGTACTAAATTAACCATATGATTTCTGATCCAGACTCCATCAGGAGCCAGGACATGGAAGATTATAGCACCCACCCATCTTCACTCTTCACCCCCTTAGGCAACATTAGAATAATTTTACTTTTGAGAAAACCACCTTCTCATGGGAGCCTGACCAAAGACATAGTTATCTTCCTTCTCTCCATCCTCCTTCCTCCCCCCTCCCCCTAGGGCGGAAATATCTGGATTCCCCTTTGGTATGGCAGCCACTTGGAGATGAAACTTCTCAAGAGCTGCTGCCTGTAAGAAGGAACCCTGTGGGGGGTGGGGGTGGAGAGAAAAGGCTCAGTCCCAAACTGGGGAGACTGGGTAGGAGGAACTCACTCCCCTTTCTCTCCCAGAAGCCTCTTAGGAAGCTGCCTCAAGGCAGCCCCTTGGAGAAAGGGCAGCAGCTCCAAGATGTGCCTGAGCTGGATGAGCTGGATTGGTGGTCTAAGTACTATGCCTCCCTGCAGGAGCTCGGAGACCAGGTGGGACATGGCCCAAGACAGGGATGGGACTGCGATGGGAGAATGGCATGTGGGAGCCAGAGGGTAACTAGGGTATGTAAGAGGGGTCACTCACCTCCCCCCGTGATTTCAGATGACCATGGATGAGAAAGACAATGAAGAAAACGACTTTTCTGGTAAGGGACCCTTGTGTATCTCATTAATTGCCCTATAACCTTGACATCTCTGACTGAACTATTTCTACCTTTCTCAGATGTGCTGAATCCCTTTTCTGGGGGCATGGAGGCTCAAGATGGGGCCAAGTTTAAAGCAGAGGTCCCAGGATCCCAGAGAAAACCAATTGCCACTCTGAAGGTGCTAGGGACTGTGGTGGGACTGGGTTTGGGGCAGGGCTAGGGTACCTAGACTGGACTCTGCAGGGGACTAGTCCAGGGGTGGTGAACCTGTGGCATGGAAGCCATATGCAATCACAGGTTCCCTACCCCTGGACTAGTCTATGTAGGTGTCTTGGCTGCCCTGGGTCAGTCTCTGGGCTTGGACTCTGGGCTGAGATAGGAATCCCACAGATCTACAGTTCACCACTAGAGGATGAATTTGGCCAATTTGAGGACTGGCTGCATGTGTTCCCCCTGTACCGAGGCCGTGGGGGTCATTATGGCGATGGAGATGAGGACAGGCCTGGTTATCCCATGGGCAAGTTTAAGGTGCCAGAGCTGTGTGTGGGAGAAGGAGAAGGTGAGACCAGAGGAAGAGATAGAGGAAGGGAGAGACCCCTTTTTCCAAGTGTTAGTGAGGGGATTCTTTATTCTACTCAGGGCTCTTTCCTCATTTACCCTGAGTCAATGTCATTCTCTGAGCCCCGAATTTCATATGGGATACCCCAGAACTGACCCATAAAGCTGCTTGTTCATGTGTATGTTGTAAAGGTGAGCTTTCTTTAGTAACCCATTCTGTTCCTCCATAAATCTCCACTCTATAAACCCCTAACCCCAGACCTGTGTCTCTGGTTGCAATCTTCCATTTCTGACTAATGGGATTTAATCAGAAGTGGTTATTCCTAGTCCCCTAACCTCCCCCCACAACCCTTTAGGCCACTAGTCTGGCCCCGGCAGACCCCAATGGCAAAGCAGACCAGTATGTGGTGGTGAGTGCAGGCCGGGAGCGCAAAGACACCAAGGAACGCTATATCCCCAAGCAGCTGAACCCCATCTTTGGAGAGTGAGTGAGGCAGCAGACTGCCAAGGATCTGATGGGGCTGGGCCCAGTTGGGAATGCATACATGTAGTTGGTCCTCTGGCCATGCTGGGAAGGGAACATCCCAACAGGCAGAGGCCCCAGAACTCAGTCAGGATACTTAGTATGTCTCAGGCTGCATCTCTTCCCCATTTGCCCAGGGTCCTAGAGCTAAATATTTCCCTCCCTGCTGAGACTGAGCTCACAGTGGCTATATTTGACCATGACTTTGTGGGCTCTGATGATCTCATTGGAGAGACCCGGATTGACCTGGAGAATAGGTTTTATAGCCACCACCGAGCTAATTGTGGACTTGCTTCCCAGTATGACACGTAAGTTCAGGGGTGTAGTGGGGGTGCTAGATGGTCATGTGTATAGGGCAGGGGACATGCTTGAATCTAACCTTTTAGTCTTATGTTTTTTGTTTTTTTGCCTTTTGGAGGGCAATTGGGGTTAAGTAACTTGCCTGAGGTTACACGGCTGGTTTTTTTGTGTGGGTATTAAGTGTCTAAGGCCAGAACCGAACTAGCTGCCCACCCCCCAGTCTTATGTTAAGCAGCCTAGGTTGGGCTGCCTCTGTCTGTGTCCCCAGCCTCCCAGCTCCATAGCATTTTCTGAGAGAAGTTCTTTGCCATTTGTCTTAATGATGCTGCTCTACAACTGTATCTCAGTCAACTATGTCTGTGTTGCACATCCCTATCAGTCATGCACGTGGCCATATTGAGGTCCTTGTCAAGTTACATGTCTACATTCCATTTTCCCAGGTTAAAGCACACTTCTGCATTTCACGTCTGTGTGCTGTTTCTATAGGGAAGGCTACAATGCATGGCGGGATGCTATCAAACCTTCTCAGGTGCTGGCCAGTCTGTGTCAGCGAAGTAGCCTCTCTGCCCCTGAGTACCGCGCTGGGGAGGTCAAGGTGGGCAGCAAACTCTTCCAGGTTCCCCTGGGGGTCACCTCTTCAGGTAACATATGCACACATCTGGACTGGAGAGGTAAGTGGCAGAAGCCCACCTGTGTAGCCTATTTAATTCCTATTACATCATGGGTTAGGTGGGAAGGGCCTAGAGGCCAGCACCAAAGCCTGTGAGGAGGAGCAAGCCTTGTCCGTGCTGCTACAATGGAAGGAGATGCCCCAGCATGGCTGTTCTCTGGTACCTGAACATGTGGAGACCCGGCCCCTATACCACCCCAGCAGTCCAGGTCTGCTGCAGGTGAGACACTTCCCCATCCCATGCTGCTTGGCACATGAAGTATGACCTCTTTCCTCTAGCTGCAGGGACTAGCTCAGTGGGGAAGAGGCAAGGGAGCTCAACCCTGACTTCTGACCCCACCCTAGGGTTTCTTGCATATGTGGGTGGACATTTTTCCCAATGATGTGCCAGCCCCACCCCCTGTGGACATCAAGCCTCGACAACCAATCAGGTAAAGAAAAGAATCTTAGCACCCCCTACCCACACTACCTGATGATAAGGGTTTGAGGGTTTCTCTCCTTGGCCTTTCCCTCACTTCTTCCCTACAATTTGCCTCCCTGGTGTCTGACCTCCCCATCTCTCCCAAAGCAGTATACCTGGACAAAGGCATTTAACTTCTCTGTGCCTCAGTACTCCCAGCTGGAAAATCAGGGGGTTGGTCTTGGTGGTCTCTGAGGGCCCTTTCAGTTCTAGCTCTATCATCCTATGGTCTTCATCTGACATAAATAGCAACAGAAAGAAGAGACAGAAATAGACACACACACATTAAGAGAGAAAGAATTTAACAAACTCATCACTTAATAAGGCATTAGAGGGAATACAAAATTTAGAGAAGGGACCTTTGATCTTACAAAACTCTTAGAGATAGAGAGATAGGTGGGAAAACAGAGACTGAAGGAGAAATGATGTAGCTCTTGACCTGTCACTATGGTAAAGCCTCCTGGGCAGGTGGAATCCTAAATGACTCCATGAGCCCCAAACTCTCATTTTTATTGGGGAGAGTAATAAGGTGGAGGGAGCTGGGGACAAGACGAGCTCAGATTTTGACCCATGTGGCTTTCTATTAGTTCCCCATAAAGGAAAGAGCCCAGGTACCTGGAAATCTCTAGGCCTAAGTCACCTAGACTAGGTTCACCTGGAGACAAGAGTGCAGAGGGTTTTGGGAGTTGGGTCTGTTAGAAAGGAGATATGAAGCAGAGGGGGTGGAAGGCACAACACCAACGATGGGGCTTCTGTGGGATTGAGGCTGACACCTTAATCTCATAAGGGAAGCTTCCTTCAACCCTCTTCCCTCACCCACAGCTATGAGCTCCGAGTTATCATCTGGAATACTGAGGATGTGGTCCTGAATGATGTGAATGCCCTCACTGGGGAGATGTCCAGTGATATCTATGTGAAGAGGTAGGGGCCTCCATAGCAGTGCAGGCTAAGGGTGGAGGAAGCCATAGCCCAGGGCCAGAGTGGGTTGGGCCAGTCATGCAGGGCTGACAGTGCTTTGATGCCCTGAGCCTAAGGAGCCAAGTGGGGCCTCTGAAAATGTTATCTCCTTGTGCCATTCCCTATCTCCCAGCTGGGTGAAGGGTTTGGAATCTGACAAGCAGGAGACAGACGTCCACTTCAACTCGCTGACGGGGGAGGGGAACTTTAATTGGCGATTTGTGTTCCGCTTTGACTACCTGCCCACCGAGCAGGAGGTGAGCATCAAAAGAAAACCTAGCCCCTTTGCCCTGGAAGAAGCCGAATTCCAACAGCCTGCAGTGCTGGTCCTGCAGGTCTGGGATTATGACCGCATCTCTGCCAACGACTTTCTGGGTATCAGCCTTGACTTTTGACCCTTCGTCTCCCCTACAGCTCATATCCCCAACCCTTGATTCCGTGACCCTCAATTCTTCTTGGCTTGGATCTAACCTCATGTCCAGTTAGTTCTATTAAGGGTCCTTGGGGTCTCAAAGAGTTGGACATGACTAAATAACCACCAGTTAGCTTTGACCTTGATTCTACCAGCTTTTGAGCTGACTGTGACCTCTGAGTCCTAACTGATCCAAGCTTTGTTGCCATCCCCAGGGTCCCTGGAGCTACAACTGCCAAATATGGTGCGGGGTGCTCAAGAATCAAACCTATGCACCATTCATGGCCAGGCCCACGACAGGGCCAGCCCCCACTGCAGTCTCTTCCGCTCTCGGCATATGCGTGGATGGTGGCCCTTTGTGAAGCTACGTGAGCCTGAAGACCTGGAACATGAGAAGCATGGGGCTGAGAGCAGTAAGAAGAGGAAGAAGAGGAAGGCCAAGCCAGAGGATGTGGAGTTCACGGACTCCAGTGGAAATGTCTACATCCTGACGGTGTGTGGGTGGTGGCTGGGGGGCATGGGCAGAAAGGGCAGAGGATGGGGGCTGGGAAGTGGTCCCTGCAGGAGCTCATTCATCCTCTTTCTACCCTATGCCACCTAGGGAAAGGTGGAGGCTGAGTTTGAACTTCTGACTGTGGAATAAGCTGAGAAACATCCTGTGGGAAAGGGGAGGAAGGAGCCTGAGGCCCTAGAGAAGCCCAAGTGAGTATGGTTAGGCTGGAAAAATTTCAGTTCTTCAATTTGATGGAAACACTGGAAGGGAGATACTGGGGGTCAATCTGGAGTTGAACCAAGGCCTCAAATCATACCTCTGTCTTCTCTCCCCAGCCGCCCTAAAACTTCCTTCAACTGGTTTGTGAATCCACTGAAAACCTTTGTCTTCTTCATATGGCGTCGGTACTGGCGTGTCCTCGTGCTGCTGCTGCTTCTGGCCCTAGTCTTCTACACCATTCCTGGTCAGATCAGCAAGGTCATCTTCCGGCCCCTCCACTGATCCCCAGTCACATCCTTCAGAGTTTATTTTTTAAACCCGAGTTAAAAATTATGCTGAGTCCTCGCAAGGACAAAATTCAACAGTTAGAGAATAAAACTTATCAGTTAAATCTCACGGATTGTAGAGAGCATTTTAAATTAAATTTTTGTGTCGCAGACTTGCATAGAAAATAAGTGTTTCTGCAAATAGCTTTAATTACAGTCAGTCACCAAATAAGGCATTTGTGGGCTCAGCTTTAGAGAGAAGAGGATCTCAGAGAACCAAGGGGATGCTCTGAAAAAGTCCCAGTGAGTATGCCACGGGAGGACTGAGGCAGAATCTTGTGAACCCATGTTAGCCCAGTGTTATGGGAATGAAGATCTTCCCTGCCTCTTGGCCCCTTAATAGGCTTAGGTGACTCTGAGAATCTTCCCTGATTTGAGAATATGCTCTGCCCCCTAATGGGCTGAATGTGGTCACCTGGAGCCTGTGGTGGGAGGCTTGTTCTTCAGGAACACCCACACCTTGTTATTTTGTGATTGGGCAGTGAGTCACAAGGGTTATGATGATCTCTGACCCAGGAGGCTATATATACTCTGATGTGAGGTTTTGTTTTGGGGCTCACTTTGGGAAGAGCTGTGTGATTTGGCCAGATGAGACTCTAGGCAGCTGTTTAGCCCCCTGGCTTTGAAAACCCAGATGTTGGTGCTTCCCTCTCTGGTAACTGACTAGGTATGGATGACAGACAGTGGGAAGCCCTATCTGCTGATGTCTCTCTGCTTGTAACTTCTGTTTGTATTCTCTGATGTTTGATTGATTAAAGTAAGACTGTTAACCCATTTTCAGTTGCATTCTCTGATGTTTGCTTGATTAAAGTAAGATTGTTAACCCATTTTGAGTTGCTTCCCTTTTAAAAAGCAGATCTAAAAACCCGTGCTAGCAGCCACCCTGGGTATGCTAGGGTGCTTGCTCCTACACCCAGTCTTTTTTTTTTTTTAAGCAATCAGGGTTAAGTAACTTGCTCAAGGTTACATGGCCAGTTATTTCTGGGTGTGGTGCTGAGTGTCTGAGCCCAGATTCGATCCAGGTCATCCCGACACTGGAGCCGGTGCTCTTACTTGCTGAGCATCCTACACCCAGTCTTTCAGCTGCCAGACTAGGGATTCCAGGCCCTCAGAATGGGTCATTTCTGTCCTTCAGATTCTGTCTTGTCTTACTTTTCCTTAGTTATCAAAGTCAAAGCTAGGAGGAGGGTTAAGGGAGGAGAGAGTCCTGTAGACATTTGGGGAGTGGCAGGTGCAACCAACTCAAGTCCATGCCTCAGATGTAGCTTCCCACAGGGAGGTAGGCTTTCATTCCCTTCCGGGTGTTGAAATAGAGCACTTTGAAGAGACAGGGGGCAGCAGGGAGCACTAAGCTGAATTCTAGGGAGCTGCAAGAGAAGCTCTTAGACCATCTCCACAAGCACACAAAGCCCCCACCATTGTTCCTGGTCTGAGGGGGAGAAGAGGTATATGTAGAATTTAGCTTGTGGAGGCTTGGTTCTGCACTGAGGGAATCCTTTGAGTTTTCAGCCTAGAAGGGATTTGGAGGAGGAAAGGGGGAGGGATGTTCCAGGTTACTCACATATCCAAGAGGTCCCCAAAATGTGTGTTGGGGGGTGGGAAGAAACACATCTGACATCTCACCTATATCCACCCTCATTCCAGGTAACTAAAAAGTGGAGATTGTTTCTACAGGCAATTCTTTAGCTACACAAAAGGAAGAGAAATAGAGCAAAAAATAATTCACAAAACAATCATTTTTTTAAAAATTATTTCTATTTTGTTTTCAAATACAATTTGGCGCCTGATATTTGGGAAATTAATTTCCAACCAAACAAGTTGAAGGTAAGTCTTTATCTTTAAGGAAACTGTAGACTTAGGAAGGTCTAGAAAGTTGTCCTATCTTGCTTATGCTCGTCACTCCTCTGGTTCTCATTCACTCTGTGCTGGGAATAGACAGCATCGCCTCTCAGGTATATACACAGAAGCAACCTTTGCAATGTCTTTCTTTTGTCGGTTTCATATTTTTCTCTGGGAAAGTTTTACTTCCCGGCTGTGCTGGGAAGTGGGTTATATGCAAGTGAATGGAAATCTTAGAGAAGTCAGTGAAGGGCTAAGTTGAGGTGACAATGTCTGCACTGTGACTAAGGCACAGATGGAACCCAACTGACATTAAGGATAGCTCCAAGTCCCAATCCTTCCAAGAAAAGCCATGGGAATTTGCAAATGTTCCTTTCACTCTCCCTTCTCAACTTCCATCCCAGTCTGAGGCAGAACACAAGAGAGGAAAGGGGTCTGAACCCCAGCTCAGGAGCCTGGAGCTTTTTACTTCCTTGGCTTCCTGTGGCTGCTTCCTTTTTCCTTGTGCTTCTCATCCCATGAACATCCCAATGGAAGAGTTAAGGCAGACACTTCCAGAGGGAGGGGTACCCCCTTCAGTCGCCCTAATCCAGGTTGTGAACAAGGGTGAAAGGATCCCACTCCTTGCTAATACCCCATACTGGCACCTGGTCTAAGCTACTCTTCCCAGCTCAGTTCCTTCTTCAGCCTTTGGATAGTGCCAGGTAGAGCCAGGGAGAGATGAAAGTTGGGAGACCAGCATCTCTGGGAAAGGATTCACATTACTTTGACCTCTGGCAGGTGATTCCAGTACAAAGAAAAGCAGGGTGAAATGGGAATATAAAAGGAAAGCCCAGGAGGAAACCTCCTTTGAGACACAGGAGCAGCATGAGAGTTGAAGCAAAGGATTATGGGGTGGAGGGGAGGAGACACAGACCTCAATACCATCACAACACACAATTTTACCAACTCTTGAGGGGGAAGGTGCAGGAAGATAGAACAAGTCTTATAGTCTGAGGACAGCATTCACGAGGGGTAGGGCCTGGGTCACCACTAGGAAGTCAGATGGCCCTGAGTAAGTCAGGGCTGGGGTCATGCAGTTCCTGTGACTATGTTGTCTTCCCTAATTCAATTTTCTTCTGGATGGCTCGAGCAGAGTGGTAGATCAGAGAGTCAATGAGTCCAGCAACTGGGGAAGAGGTCAAGTCCATTATTAGGCGGCAGTCCAGTTCAAACTGTCCTCTTCCCTCCCACGATCATGAAGACTCAAGGGTCAAGTTCCAACTTTCCCTCCTCCACTTCCCTGCCTCCTCAGGTCTAGGGACAAACATCTCAAGTCTAGACTGGGAGGAGCTGTTGTACTCCACCCGAGGCCAGACTCACCTGTGAACATGCCTCCGATGATGGCGCAGACACCAGTGAGGAAGTGGGTGAAGGACCTAGATGGGGGAGTAACCAGTGTGGGCTGTTAAAAGGATTTGGAGAGAGGACCAGCTCTGGCCCATGCCTCCTCCCTCCCCCTACTCACCTGTGCTTCTCTGTCAGTTTGACCATCATGGGTGAGAGCTCATAAAGCACAAAGACTCCAGGAAGCCCCTGGTCCCCAATCAGCCCATTGGCAACTTTTTCATGTCTTGTCACAGAGAACTGATTTGTCCTCAGCACCTGGGGGTGGAAGGGGAGGAGAGGAGCAGTGGCAAGGAGCAGAGGGGGCAGGGATATGTCCACCACCACTCAGTGGTCAGTCAGTCAGTAAACTAGCATTTATTAAGAGCCTACTATGTGCCAAGTAGTGTTCTCAGGATACACGAAAGGGGGAAAACAACTAGTCCCTGCTCTCAAGGAGCTCACAAGTCTAAAGGTCCAAAGATGCCTTTTCACAGGCAGATGGAGCCCAGGGTGGCATACGGGAAGCATCCAAGTTGTAGATCTGGTGGACTGGGGACTCTGACTTACCTCCCCATTCACTTTCATGTATACTGTGGGAACCACCTTCACAAAGTACTGGAACATCATGGAGGCTGTGGAAAGAAGGGAGCAGTAAGCTGAAGGGCAGGGCAGCAACGGAGCCAAGCCTGCTGTCTGTATCCATATGACCATCTCTGGCCACCCCCCTTGTCCCAAGAGAGCTAGAATGGAACCCCCAGTCATTCCTCCTCTGTACCTTGGGGGGCAGTGATGTTGGTATTATCCAGTGGGTTCACAATTCCTGGATAATCTTCTCCAAACGACAGATGTCGTATGTAGTGAGTCATATTGATCTGGAGATACCAACATAATGTTCTGGTCATACAAAGGGGACAGTCCCAAATCAGAGAAGACCAAGGGCATGGAGAGAAGTTACAGTGGCTTCAAATCCATCATACAAAGTAGCCAGCCTCCCCACTACCCCACCCTGTTAGGGAGGGCTGGTGAAAGCTGATTGGTTCCATTTATTCCAATGAACTCAGGTATCTAGGATTCATTACCTAGGATGGGGGTGGGGGTGGGGATTCTTTTTCCCCCTTCTCAAAGGAGTCTTTCCATAAGGACCCTAAAAAGCCCAGAGCCCTGGTCAGCCTCCAGGGAGGTGCTTACCACCTAAGTTTAGTACCTACATTGTCTAGTCCAAAGCTCTGCAGGTCATGAACTAGAAAAAAAAGGAGAACAAGTAAGTGGGCATGGTTAATACAGAACTTGGTATCCTCAGGGGCTTCCTTCTGACTCTTCCCCAGGAGTATGTCCTTTCCATCCTTTCTGGTAGCCATTTCATTTCCTAAGCCATGATTTCCCAAGCCCCTTTTCAGCCTCACTGTGTGGCTCCTGGAGCTCCCAGGAAGGGTGACTGACCTGGAGAATATAAAGGGGATAGAGAAGAGGAAAGGCCTCTTTTTTGCACCCTACCTCTTTGAGAATGGGAATGTTAGACCCCATATCCTAAGGTCACTTCAGCTAGGGTGAGGTTGCCCTTCTAAAGTGGAAAGCAGAGGCAGCTACATGGTGCAGTGAATAGAGCACTGGCCCTGGAGTCACGAGGACCTGAGTTGAAATCCAGCCTCAGACACTTGATACTTACTAACTGTGTGACCTTGGGCAAGTCACTTAACCCTAAATGCCCTGCTTCCCCCCCTCCGAAAAGACCAAAAAAAAAAAAAAAAACCCAACCCCAAACCAACCCCTAAAGTGGAAAGCAAAGTCACTGAGAAAAGGCTTTCATATTCTAACTTCCTTTGTGGGAACACAAGTTCATAAGTTTGAAAGGGTAAGAAGGGGCCTGAAAATACCCTCCAATCTATTCCCTTGCTCCCAGAACTGTTCAGATGAACTGATCTGCTGCTAGGCCTAGGTCCTTTCATAATTCTTCTGGCCCCTCTCTCATGTTGTAAATAAAGATTCTTTCCTTAAACATAAACACTTTTGTCAATTGCTAAAGACCCAGCTCCATCTTAACCTCTGTCAAGAAAAGGTGCAGTTACCCTCCAATCCCTAACTCCTGACAGCAGGACATGCTTAAGGCAAGTATGCTCTCACCCTGATAGGAAAGGAGGGTTAAGAGTTTGGCCACTTACTCTCCACAGCATGGACTGCAGCATGGAGGAGAAAAGGGAAAGAAGAGAAGAGTGAGATCCAGAGTTTTATAATGACAGTTTGAGAAACAGGTATGGCATGCATATGTGAGAACATTGGCCATTAAGGCTCTTGGGTGCTCAATTTTGGGTCCTGAGCCCCATCCCAGGTCCTAGAGTTGGGCAGAGACAGTCATAGACAGCTTAGAAAGTACTTTGGACAACTTAAACCTGGCTCTCAGACTTGTGAAGGTGCAGAACATGGACTAGGTACCAGTTTAACCAGCTCCCCTCCCCTTTCAGATCCCACCATCTTCCCATTCCAGGAATGTAAGCTGTACCCCATCTCCAGAGCAGGGAAGGGAGGAGGGAAACTCACTTCACTGAGTTGTACTATAAGATAAACTCTGATTTTAGGAGAGCCCCACCCCCACCTCCTCACTTTGTTTTATTTTGCTAAAGATATCCTAACTATGAACACTGTCCTCCTCCCTCCTGGGTGCTGATTTACAAGGAGCTACCTCCAGTTTAAGTTCTGGTGACGAATCTCTGGGACACTAGGCATGGGGCACTTAAAGCAAGCTCCCTCCTTTAATGTTAGTGGAATGGGAAGATCTTCCCTGTCCATTAATAGTGTGTCCATAATATGTGACCACATGTGTTCCCTCTATTCCTTGGAACAGGAGCTGTGTTCCCAGGTCTAAAGGTACTTTAGTCTACAGCATTTCAATCACAAATGTCTTGCTGCTTTCACAGCTGTGATACATCCTGAGTCACACAGAGCCCATTGGGGGAGGAGCTTGATTGAGGGGAGGCTTTCTCACCTTTTGGTACTAAGCTAACTAGGCACTGAGTCATGAGGGTTATCATGCCTTCTGGCTCTGAGCCTATTAGTTGAAAGCTATATATACTGGACGGTTGGCATTTTACTTTAGGGGCTCACGTATGAGAAAGACTTTTTGTCCCTGGGCAGGACTCCGAGTAGCCATTTGTTAAGAGCCCCTGAACTGCTGAGATGTTAGTGCTCTCCCAGTCTGGTGCTATATGTAGGTGGTTGTATTATGCTGTTTAGACAGTTGGAGCCCTGTCTATTGGATTCTTTCTTGGATACTCACTTCTTTCTACTTATCTGTAATTAAAGTAAGATTGTTGATCCCTTTAAAAGTTGTCTTTCCTTTAGAAAAGCAGATCAAAGAACCTGGGCTAGCAGGTCATCATAGGTGTGCTAGGGTGCTTGCTAATACACCTCCTCATACATTTGCTGGGAGAAGAGACACCTGCAGAGACTAGGGTAGCTAGCTACTGGTTAACAATATGAACCGACAAACTGGCCTCTGCCCTACCCTAGTTGTTTTCAGTTATCACAGTCCGAAGGCTAAGTCACTTCCAAAGGATTGTTCCCCAAGTAGAGGAGAGCTGAGGGACAGTATCTGAGAAATATAGAGAAGCGACATAGAAACAAAGCAGTGAAGCTGTTTATGTTTACAAAGTATGTGTATGTGTATGGGGATAAGGGGGAATTATTGCAGGAGGGAGATTAAAAGTAGGGAGCAGGATTTTGGAGGGTGTAGAGAGAGAGCCTCTTACAACAAATGCCTGACTGTATTTTCTGATAAAAGTCTTCACTTACCATGCACATGTGACTGCTGGAAACTCTTCCCAGGTGCAAAGTGAAAGTTTCCAGCCACCTACAAGAAATATTCCGTTTCCATTCCTCCAGAACTACTGCTCTTCCCCATTTCTGTCAATGGTTCCACCACTTTCTCCATCATTTGGGCCATCTCTGATTCCTCCCTTTCCCACATCTGATCACTAATTCTAAGTAACAGTACTTCCAAGATTTCACTCACATCCATGCCTTCCCCCACTCCTATAACAGTCTAGTTTGGTCAGAGTGTAAAGTAGACCTGCAGGGCCAAAATTAATATAAGCTAAATTTCTTCCAGGGCACAGATAGGTTAGATTAGAAACAGACCGATAATGACTTGTTGCTTTGGGCCACGTAACAAACAGGAGAGTGTGCAGTGGCAGCCCTAGTTTTTTCTGGCCGCCTGAAATCTCACAGGCCACGTGCTGTGCAGGCCTGGTGTAGTGTGGGAGGGGGAGGGTGGAAGAAGATCATATAGGTCTTGAATGCTAAGAACATGAACTTTACTCAGTGAATGATAGTGAATCACAAGATGTTATTGAATAGAGGGATAATGTGATCAGATGATCATCTTCCACATATTTTATACTCTGGTAAAACTGGACTAAACTCTACATAACAAATGACTGTCAAATTGAACTGCATCTAACAAATCAAGTTCAAACTCTGTAAAGTAGCATTCAAGACCTTATAGTGAGGTACAAAGCTACTTTTTCAGTCATCTCCCAACACTCTCTTCTTTTAAACAATCTATACTCTCACCAGATGAACTACTCAGTTACCTAAACACATCAGTTAATTTCCTGCCTCCATGAATTACTCATACTTTACTCTTTTCCTAGAATGCATCTCTTTCCTCCTATATCTCCACATCTCTTTCCTCCTATACCTCCATCATTCCTCAAGTTCCACTCAACTATCTCCTCCTCCATGAAACCTTCCAATATGGCACACTAACTCTACTCTTTATTATGTTTACTGATGTCCCTGCTTAATCCTACAGCCTAGACTGTGGGATCCTTAGGGGCAGAAACTAAGCCTTACTATTTCCTGATCACACAGTAGGTGATCAGGAAATATCTGTTAAGCAGTTTCAGGCAGAAGGGACTGTCCATTTTGAGGGCACCATGCTTAGTCTTCCCAAGTAGAAATTTTCCACACCTAAGGCAGTTTAATCAAACCTCATCCCAGAGCTTTCTCTTTTCTTTCTGGCTCTGTGACATAGTCTGGTCCTGACCTTGTTGACTTCTAGGAAGCCGTACACCTGGCAGCCTTCATTCTTCTGTTCTTGCATCTTTTGGCTGAAGCCTTCACGTCGACACTGCTCAATGGTGTCTGGGTTCTTGAAGGCCCAACCCCTCCTTCGGTATGCTTCCCGAACATCTTCACATGTGTTACAGCACCTAGATGGGAGGGACGGGGAAGGCAGAGCCCAGCTCAGTTCAGGGCAGAGAAGAGAGTGGACCCATCTCCAGGCTCACAGAAATGCAACCAAGCCCTGACCCAAGCTCACCTGTGTGGGTGACACTCACTTGCTATCCTCAGACTCAGCACCATAGCAGCTTTCACAGCGCTCAGGATCCAAGGAGCTGGGGTCAAACACCTTTTCCTCCTCTTTCCCCAGCTCTGAAGGTAAGCAGAGCCCAAGGCATTAGCCGGAGTAGAGGCAGGCCCAGGTAACAGACAAGACAGACTCAGCTGCCACAAAGCAGGCATTTGATAGGAGCATGGACAGGGTAGGGAATCAATGGCAGGAGCCTTCTAATGGGCTGGGAAGGCAGCAGTAAATATTCCAAGAGCTTTAGTCCCCACCATAGGAAGCCCAGAGAGGCAACAAGCAGCCAAATCCCAAATGAGAGATAAGGGCTAGAAGAGCTATGGAGATCAGAGCTGGGCTGGGAAGCAACAGGGTGAAGAGTAGAAAGAACACTGCAGAAGGAGGCAGAAAAGGGCTTCTAGTTCCACTTGTATTAGTAACTAGTTCTGTGACCTGAGGCCCTAAGTCATTTAATTTCTCTGGGCCTTGGGTGCCTTATCCATAAAGTGCCTTGTTTAGAGGCAAGGGATTATAAATCACGTGGCCTCATGAATAAGCCTTCAGCTCTAGAACCTGACTTTGTGATTCCACACTAACTCCAAAGAGAGGGCCCTAGCCTGAAAAGGGATTCCCCAGGGTTGACTGGGACTGTCTCTTCTGGTTACCGTGACGCTCCGCTTCTATGGTCACAGGGTGGCCATCCTTGTCCAAACGCTGTTTGTATAGGTTGTGTTCCACATCCAGTTGCTGTTCCCCAGCCACATCCATGGCATCAATACTTAGATCTAGAACCAGGATGTTTAGACATAAGACTAATGCCTACACCCCCAGGGGTTGGGCCTACTTGTGAAGAAAGAGAGGGGGATGCATCCTCATTTTCCTTTCCCCAAAACATTTTTCTCAGCACGCAAAGAAAATACCCCAACATCCCTATCAGGCATGAGAGTTGGAGGGGAAAAAAGCCCCTGTGTTTATCTTTACCAATGGGTTTAGGGTGGGGTTGGAAGTAGAGGAGAAGATGGGATCATCAAGCACTTACAGGCACAAGGCATATGTGGGAAGAAAATATCAATGTTGATCTTCAGTTTGTCACCCCGGGACTTGTCAACATAGAGTTCAGGATGAACCTATGGGTGAGGGCAGCTGCCTCAGGCTGGGAGGGACCAGTTTCAGGGTAGCCACCATCAATTCTCCCCTAGCCTCACTCCACCCCAAGGCACATCGACCTCTTCCCCTTTGCACAAAGAATTCCTCAGTTCCAAGCAATAGTCACATTATTTATAAATGCCCTTGGTTTCCTCCCACCTCTCAAAAACATTGAGCTAAGAGGTATCCACCACAGGCCCTGCTTGTATCTCTCCGACCTGATGCTACAGTGCTTCCTCTGTGCCTCCAACCAGTGAAGTCCCTCCATCCCCTCAGCACAGCCACCCACCTGCTCAGTGCCCTCTTCCTGCCACACCTCATTGCCTGCATCACTCTTTGAGTTTTCAGCCCAACTGGTCTCCCACTGTCTCTTGTCCTCATTCCACTCAGTGCTCCCTTCCTTATGACAATAACCTCATCTGTCTGTGCTCTCTTCCCTTTTCTCCTGACCTAATGCTCCCCTTAATAGTACACTTCCTATCCAACCCCCCTCAATTTTTCCTCTCAGTAACCTACTCCTTCCCCTTCACTACAGCAGCCCCTCCCCTCCCTCACTCTCCCCCATCCCCACACCAACTCACAGAGCCTCCCACTGTTCTGCCCTCCTTATCCCCCAGAGCTCCCCTGGTGGTCTCCCCCTACCCCAGAGGCCCAGAGCAGGCCCTGGAGGGTCCAGTTTCTGCATATTGCACTCCTCCCCTTTCTCCCTCAACTGACTCCTGGAGAACCCCACAGACCTGCTGGGGGATCCACTTCCTCCCGGGGTATCCCCCTCCTCTTGCCCCACAGAACCTTCCAATTCATTGCACTGAATCCCCCCTTTCCCTTGCCCCATAGAGCCCCCTGGGGGCCCTAATTCATCACACCGAACCCCATCTTTCTCTTGTCCCAAAGCACGCCCTGTGCCCCCCCCCCCGCCCCGCTGTCCCCCAGGACGTCCCCCTCCTGTTGCCCCACAGCGCCCCTGGGGAGAGGGCGCCTCACTTCACCACCACACTCGGCGCTCCCTGATGACGTTTCTTTTCCTCGCCCCCTCCCGCCTAGGACACCCCTAGCGGCGGCACCAGAGACTCACCTCGGCCGTAAGGTAATACTGCAGTTCAGACAGGAAGAGCAGGAGCATTAGGAGACCGCTGATGATGGTCACTACAGGCACCAGGGGTCAAAGGTCAGCAAGCCCCCGTCTCTCTGTACTTAGCTCATCTTCCATAACCAACCCAGGCCAGCACGGGGCCTAATGTCGGGGCGGGAACATGGGGGCAAAAGGGAGGGGCTCAGGAAGGGACACCCCACCCCCCACCCCCCACCCCGACCCCTGCCTCCTTTCCCTACCTGTGGCCCCGCCGCATGTCTTGACCCGGAAGTCTTCCAGGGTCTTTGGATAGGCATCGAACTGCTTCAGCTTCCCCAGCGCCTCCATGGGGACCTGCCGGAAAGGGAAAATCAGGGGACCTGCCCACGGCCGCTCACTTCCGGGACTGGATCCCGCCCCAGCTTCGCTCTGTGGCTGAGCTTAAATGCATGCGTGGCGCTGAGGCTTGTGGCTCCGCCCCTCAGCCCACACTTCTCCCTCTCCTCGCTTTATCCTGGGTGGTTTTCTCCTGCGCAGGCGCAGATTGGCAATAGTGGGTCTACCCTTGGGCTCTCTGAGTTGGAAGGGATCCCTGAAGCTTTTGGACCTACCCGATCTTGAACAGGAATTCCCCATGCGACACGTGGACATTCAGCCTTGGTTCGAAGACCTCCTGCCTCCCAGGGGCCCGTTTCACTTTTGCAACGCTCAAATTATTAGAGTTTTTCCTGACAAAATTTAGGTATCTCTCTCTGCATCCCCACCATTGCCCCTGCCGCCTGACCCGGGGGTCAAGCAGAACTAATCCAATCGCGCTTCCTTGTCGCAGTCTAAGATATTTGAAGAAAACTATAGCTCCCCACTAAGTCCTCTCCCCTGCTAAAGCCCAGCTTTGTTTGTTTTTTTCCCCCAACCAACCGTTAGCCCAGATACCTTTCATCATCTTAGGTGCTTTATCTCAGGACGTTTTCTGCTTGCCAATGCCTTTCCTAAATTGATGCCCCCAGAATCGCAGAATAATATACCAGAAGTGGTCTGCTGGTACATCAGGACAATCCACCCTTTGATTCTTAAATGCTTTCCTTAACTCTACCTTAAAGCCACATCACACCATTGACACGTACTGAGCTAATTAGACCATTGCAAAACACTTGTCTTTTTCACATGAACTGAACAGCTAACCAATCTTGTATTTGTGAAGTGGATTTTCTGAATTCAAACATAAAATTTCACATTTACTTTATTAAAGTTAACTAATGATTATTGGCCCAGTGTTTCAGCCTACTGACGTCTTTTCAGACCTTTTCTCTGTCATCCAGTGTTTAACCATCCCACCTAATTGTTTCATCTATAAATTTGATAAATATGCCATCTCTGTCATAAGTCATCAATAAAAATGTTAGATAGCGAAAAGTGAAAGACAGAGCCTTAGGTCACTTAACTATGCATCTTATTCTGATATGCTATCCAGCTCACATTTCTGTTTTGTATAGGAGAATATTATAAGGTGTGAACCACACCAAGGAAGAGTAAGCAAAAGCTGAATAAATTACATGATAACCACAGTAATGGAAAGGAAAATAACATCCATAAGGCAGTACTCGGTTCAGTGCAGTCACCAGTCAATGGTTGAGAGGACTGCTGATAAAACATACTTCCCATTATTCAGAAAGAGGCCACTGCCTATGGCTACAAAATGAAGTATGTTTTATCAGACATAAACTGTGTTTGTTTTGCTTAACTATACTTCTTTGCCACAAGGGAGGAGGCTAGTAAACCTGTTAAAAAAGAAAATTAGTTTAGTATGACACTCTTGATAAAACTATGCTGTCTCTGTGATCATTCCTTCCTTTTTTAGTTGGTCACTAAGTATCTTTTGAAGAATATATTCTAGAATTGAAAGCTCATTTGGTTTTCCACATTGCTACCTTAGCCCTATGAGGTGCCTGGAATACCTTCCCTCCCCACCTCTGTCTCTTGGAATCCTAGCTTTCTTCAAGTTTAGGTTCCACCTGCCAAAGACTGAAAAGGGTTTTGGTGTCCTAGGTTAGACAGGTAACTATTGAGTTACCATGAATTGAGTTGGCCATGAATCAAAGGCCTGTGTTCTAGTTTTCATATTCCATCTTCTTCTCTTGAAAAATTACACCTTTTGCTTTTCTACATTTCTATTTTACTTCTCCCATTCTCCACAATCTTTTTTTTTACAATAAATTTTTATTGATGATTTTTTACATCATCATAGTTATCGTATCTCTCCTCTTTGCCCTTCCATAGACATATCTTTGCCAATCCATATGACAAATAGTATTTTTTAAAGAAATACATTGAAAAAGTCAAAACCTGTGGAATTCTTACCTCCATGAAAGGGCAGATTAAGGGTATCTTGTCATATCTCTGCATTTGAGTTCAGATTGAGCTTTATACTTTTGTTACATTTACCTTTGATTTTTGGGGGTGTTGTGCTTTCATTTACATTGCTTTAATTTCTACATATATTGTTTTCTTGGTTCTGTTTACTTCACTCTGCATCAGTTCATATAGATCTTAACATGCTTCTTTGTATTCATCACCTACATAATCTTTTTATAGCACATTAATATTCTGTTACATTCATGTTACCACAGTTTGTTTAGCTATTCCCCAATTAATCTATTTTGTTTCTAATTCTAAACTATATTAAAAAATATAGCTATAAATACTTTGGTGTACATGGGGACTTTCTTCTTATTTTTGGCATCCTTGGAGTATAAGCCCAGTAATGGAGTCTCTTGTTCAAAGGGTCACTTTATTTGCTTAATTCCAAATTATTTTTCCAGAATGGGTGTACCATTGTTACAGCTCTACCGATAATGTATTAATGTGCTTTTCTTTCCACTAACCATCCAACAGTGACTTTTGTCATTTCTGCCAATTTATAGGTACAAAGAGAAACTTAAGAGTTGTTTATATTTGTACTTCTCTTATTAATGATTTGGGGCATTATTTCATGTGAATACTTTGCAATTCTTTTGAGAAGTGTTTGTTTATATCCTTTGACCACTTATGTATTGGGGAATGGCTATTAGTTATCCATATATGTATGTTTCTGTCTAAATTGTAGATATATCTTAGATACCAAATTCTTAATAGAAAAATTTGATTCAAAAAATATTTTCCCATTTGAATACTTTTTGTCTTATTCTAGGTACATTAATTTTGGCTGTGCAGAAGCTTTTCATTTTCATACAATCAAAGTTATCTATCTTAGCTATTGTAATGGCCTCTCTTTCTTGTTTGCTGAAGAATACGTCTCTTACCCATAAGATTTTTATTTCTTTCCGTTTAGGGTTTTGTTTTTCTCCCCTGTTTTTATCTGGTTATACATTTCTTCCCCCTCCTTTTTTCTCAGTAAAGTAGATTTCTCACTTCCTTTACTCCTCTTTAGTTAGGCTTATTCATTAGTTTTTAAATTTTCTTTTTATGTGCTCCTTTCCAAAAAGGATTTCTCTCACTTTCTTCATTACTCATCTTCTCTTGCTGTTTACTGTAGATTCTCATTCTCTGATGCATGACTCCTAAAATTATATTGTCTCTTTTCTCTATATTCTTTTTTTTTTTAAGCAATTGGGGTTAAGTAACTTGCTCAAGGTTACACAGACAGTTATTTCTGGCTGTGGTGCTAAGTATCTGAACCTGGATTCGATTCCAGGTCATCCCAACTCTGGGGCTGGTGCTCTTACTGTGCTACCTGGCTGCCCCATTTTCTCTATGTTCTTTATGCAATTCAAGTATCCAAGATATCCATTCTAAGCTCTTCTCTTTAGGTGGTTTCTGCCACTACCTTCTAGAGCTTGCCCTGTGTATTCCCTTTTTCTTTCGTGCCTCATTCACAGAACAATGCTAGTTATGGAGGGTGTCAGAGAGGACACTGTCCCATAGTAGGACCCTTCCCATCCCCACTGATCTAAAACCTTTCTTGTTCCCTTTTCTCCCTCTATATTTGCCTGAAAATCTTCTCCTTTTGCCCATTCTCTCCTACTCCTCCATATGCCAACTGCTCTCAGAGGTTCCAACTACCCCTCTCCTAGAACAAGTAGACTTTTCAAGCATCAAACCCCCCAGACCTCATGCAGTGAAAAGTCCTCATGGCCCTTCACTGACCATCTCTCTTTTCCCATAGGATCATTCATCAGTGGAACTCCTACCTTCAAAGTAAGTCCTCCTTGCTCCCCTCTCTTTTTAAATCTTTGTCCTATTCTTCTCACCCATTCCCCTGTAGGATCTTTTCTTTCTGTAACCACACAGGTCACCTTCTCCTCATTTCTACCCCTTCAATTTGGCCTTGGTACATTATACACTCCTCTCTGTACCCTTGATCCCCTTCTCCCTTTATATGTACCCTTCCATGTTGTAATGTAGTCCCACAAAAGAAGCATTGATTCACCTGTAAGCAGTGTGTCAGTAGGTTCTGTCCATAATGCTCCTGTCTACCTCTTCACTGTTTCCTCTACCAGATTTCCAGATCACCTTTTTGTACATCCCTCTGTCTCCCTTGTAAATTTAGAAATGCTTATCTTTCTGTTGTCACTGTTGCTACTGTTGTCTGTACCTGCTCCCTTTAATTCACTCTTCATTTGTGTTAATTGAGAAACAATCTCTTCAATCTGATTTTCTTTTAAAAAGTGCTTAAAATTCTTCTTTATTATTGAAGTCTGTCTTTTGTCCTGTGTGATTAAGCTCAGAATTACAGATTAGGGCACCGTGCACTTCATCCTGAGCTCCATTGCTCTTTAGAACACATTATTCCATTCCCTCTTTCTTTTTCTTGTGGGTGAAGAACAGTTTTGCATTATGTGAATGCTCTTTCCTTTGCATTTGAAGGCCTTTTTTCCTCTTGGCTTGCAGAACTTGTTTCTGAACTGAATTGTTAAATTTAGCTTTCTATGTCTTGGAGTTTGCAGCCTTAGGTTTTGTTTTTTTCTCTCTGGAGGCTATCTGTAAATTTTTTAAATTGGAACTTTATTTTCTATGTTTAGAAGTTCTGGGAAGTTCTCTTCTACTATTTCCTTTGTTATGCTGTTAAGAGTTTTTGTCTTGTCATGTTCTTCTGGGAGACATGATCCTGAGGTTGTCTCTACACATTCTGTCTTGAGATCAATATATTTTGCTTGCATAATTGAGCATATTTTCTTTTATGGTATTGTTTTTTGCTTTTCTTTTTCTAGGTTGTCCTTCACCTCTGTGTATTTGCATCCCTAATCTATTGTTCTCCTTTTTGTTTCTTTTGTGAGGCTTGTCATTACAGATTCAAGTTTTTCTATTCTGCTAATTATTCTTTCTGTGTAGAACATAAATTCTGCTCTCATAATTTTCATTTCTCTTTTAATCCTCTGAGGAATAATGTGTAATGTTCCATGTTCTTCTTAAATTGCAAAGAGTTCTCTATCTCAGTAAATGTTAGATCATTTTCCTTTATTTTGCAGTATTTATTCATAGAAGCAAGAACTTGTTTGCTAACTCTGGAGGCCATGTTTTGTTTCTTCTATTGTTATTGTTTTTCCTGTCAACTTACTTGTTTCTGTTCAATGTCTTTGAGTTTTCTTCCTGAAATCTTTGGTACTGTGGTACTTTCAGCATCCCCCCATTCCCTGCCCCATTTTCCTTATTACTCTTTTCTGAATCCTTCTGCTCTGATTGTGCTTTCCTTTGGGGCTAGATCTCAAAGTGTCTCAGCCTCTCCCTTACTGAGTAATTTACAATTCATTAGCCTAGGTCACTGTTCCAGTTGCTTTTTGGTGGTCAGAATTGGCCCCAACTAGGTGCTTGCTTTTTTCCTTCAGGCTTGGTATGGCATTATACAGCTCCATTCCCACACAGTATCCTGTCCTGGTGACCTGTTTCATTCTCTCTGTTCCTAAGTTCTCTTCCCCAGCACCAGCACTTCAGAACCTATTTTCACCTGATGTGAGCAGTTTGGAGTTTTGCAGTGCTGGCGCTTCTAGGTTGTAGCTCCTTACAGGCTTTTGTTCCTCTTGAAAAGCTGTGATCAAGTTGACTGTTGAGGCTTAAGAAAATTTCTACAGCCTAGATCTAGGTTCTCCATGGCACTGGAAAGAGGGAGGGGAGACCAGGGTGTAGGGGCAGGTTTTGATGTAAGCCTCTGTTGTTTCCTTGGGTCTGCTAGCATAGCCTTCCTGCCAATAGGGTGGGAGGTAAGGGAGGGGTGCTGAGTGAGCTGATGGTCAATGAGCATCAATTCATGTGTTTTGGGCGTTTTTTTTAAACCTTCTTTTGGATTTTGGTTGTATTGGACCATGGAGACTGAAGTTGCTTAATCTTTGGCACGTAATTTCTGTTTTGGAGAAGACTAAGAGGTCATAGGGATCAGAGAAAATGTCTAATCCACCATCTTCTTGCTCTTATGACCTGGAGATCTCTCCACAATTAAAAAAAATTCTACCTTTTACAGTTTGATGAGATTTTTACCTTTAACACCCAGAGGCTACTTTATAGCTACTCTTTATACACAAAGAAAACTTGCAAACATTATCAAAACAGGTGAGCCATGGTTTTTTATTAGCCTAATAAAGTTTAATTTGGTTTTTAACCACATTGACTTTTTGCAAGTTTTTGAAAGTGATGACCAACATATACAGCTTATTTGGTGACTCTTCAACCTCCTTTTGTTTTCTGAAAAAATGTACCCAGATACAGCATAGAAAATTCTTGAATCCTTCTGCCCATTTGAATGGGAGAGGTAACAAATAAGCACATGCAGAAGAGATATAACGGGGCCTGTCATTTTAGCTGGGCCTCACTCAGACTTGTCTGGTGCCATGGGGTTCAGAATCATAATAAAACAAGATATTTGGAGATTGGCTACTTTCAAAAGGAGGTTTATTCAGCCTGGTGTCGATGTGCACATCAGGAGGCCCTCTGGTTCATGACTGATTCATGGATTTCCTTCAGAGTATCCTTAGAAGTAATTTTCAGGACATGGGTGCTTGAACTTTTCCCAGATAGTTCTAGGTTCTCTTATTATTTCCCTGATTATCATGGGGATCAACATTCCTCTGTGTGTGTGTGTGTGTGTGTGTGTGTGTTTTGAAACAGCTTTAACCTGTTTTAGGTTAGCTAGGTGGTGCAGTGAATAGAGCACCAGCCCTGGAGTCAGGAGGACTTGAGTTCAAATCCAGCCTAAGACACCTGACACACTAGCCATGTGACTTTGGGCAAGTCACTTAACCCCAATTGCCTTGCCTTCTCCCTTTCAAAAAAAGCACAAAAAACCCCAGCTTTATTCTTGGTCTTTGAGGCTTCTCAGCACAACAAGAAATACTGCAGATGATCAACATGTATTGTTCCAGGGTTGGGGGTAAGAGGACAGGGAAATTGCCTTCTTAGAAAGTACAGCCTGGTGGGAGAGCAGGTAAGGAGGAAACAGGCATACCCTGCCCTGCCCCCTGACCCAGGGCCAAAAGTGCAGGAGGGCCCCCACCTCGATCCTCCAACCCTATCCCCAGACTAACCTGAGTCCAGCCCCTTGAGGGAAGGGAGGGAGGGAAGTGGGTGCCACTAACTTCAGTTCTGGGCTATCTCCCCAGTACCTTTTCACATGGGGGAGGGGAGCTCCCATCTTTCCCTCTTTTAGTCTTGCCCTCATGAGCCATTTTGCATAAAGTAGAGTGAAAAGATTCGAAAGGTAACAAACTCTAGATTAGGTACAATGGCTCTGAGGGGGCCAGAGTCCCTCCTCTTCCCTCCACTGCCTCCCTCTAGTCCCCCAGGGAGGAATACAGTGGAAAGCAGTGGGAAAAGGGGACCTTATTCCTCCTTTCATTGGAGAGAGGCTTAATGTACAGGGGTACCCACCTTCCTGACACAGCTTCCTGTCCAGGGCCAGCTCAGGACCATCTGTCTCCTTGATGGGGCACTCCAGGCTCTCAATGATGTTACTCCCCAGCAGACACCTCACCTTCCCCCAGGAAGGGTCAGGGGGTGGAGGAGAAAGCTGGGTGGCCCCCGGTTTCAACATTCTATTTATTAGCCATTTTTGTTCTTTCCAGTCCAGAGTTTATTTTTCTTGGCAGAGAAAGCAGAAAAAAAATTAAGAGTTCAGTAATTCTACCTTCTTTTCCTTGCCTATTATAATCATTCCATCCACTCTAAGCAATGGTCCTATCCATTATTTGAACCTTTTCTTTCCCCCAATGTATCTAAAAGAAACATCATCCTATTTATTGTTCTGATTATTCCTTGTAAACCTTACCTTATTCTGAGCTTCAACATTCCTGACATGTAATAAAACCATTTCACATTTTTTTATTCATCTTTTTACTTACCCTTACTTCTGTCTTGTGTACATGTGACTTACAAGTCTAAGTGAGTCTTTAAATTTACAAATCCAAATTAGTTTCTTAGGCAGCTCTCTTTTCCTTTCTGAGCAGAATTGTTTGTAATTGTTATTTCCTTTGCAGAATTTCGGTCCATGGGATATTGGAAACTTGCTCTTCCTTCTTTCCCTTGTTCTTCTTTTAGATGAGGATGAGGTATTTCTCCCCCTCTTTTCTTTCTCCCAATAGGAGCAGTAGCAGCAACCTATGGCTGAAGAAAACACATGGTAGTAGGAAGGAAACAAGCATTTATTAAAAGTCTACTCTGTGTCATGCACTGTGCTTGTTAAAGCTCTTTAAAAACAGTATTTCATTTGATCCTCATCAAGCCTGTGATGTAGGTGCTATGATTATCCCCATTTTACGGTTGAGGAAAGTGAAGCATATAGGCTGTGACTTGCCCAGGATCACAAGGTAGTGTCTGAGACTGGATTTGAACTCAGGTCTTCCTGACTCCAGGTCCAGATTGGCTAGAGAGGTTACTATTGAGGTTATTGTCCCTGAACCCCAGCCTCCTTTGTAAAAGAGTGGAGATATTGAATTCCCTAGGCAATGCAGTCTCAGAGTATAGCCTTCTGGCAGAGAAAGGAAACTTCCTGTGCCATCACTAGCTTTGAGATTTATCTTGTAGGTAACCCCAAGTTCAGGAATTTTGGAATCTAAGGTTTGGGTACCCAAACATCTAGAGAATTGTTTCTTTTTTAAAATTTTTTAAATTTATTTTTTAAAGCAACTGGGGCTAAGTAACTTGCCCAAGGTTACAAGACCAGTTATTTTGTGTGGGTATTAAGTATCTGAGACCTGAACCGATCCCTGGTCCTCCTGACTCGGGGCCGGCGCTCTTACTCACTGCGCCACCTAGCTGCCCTGAGAATCATTTCTTAATGTAACATGCTCTTTGGAGAAAGAAGAGGACAGTCTACATAGTTTCTGAGTAACATCCTACTTGGAGAACAAAGCCATATAAAATGGAATTCTGAAGAAGAGAGAGAACAAGAGATCACAGAATCTTTAAAGTGAAGGCTGTCCACTAGGACACCATGCCTTACCCATCACAGGCATCTTGCCATCTGATCTGATCAATCAGACTATCATCAGTATGGTGGTGGACATCAATGATTTTAGTTAGTGGAGCCTCCTTTTAGGTCTTTTCCTACCAGAATGTAACAGTATAGGGGAGAGTTCAGATAGCCTTGGGGGAAGGATAGCAAAAGTAAATGGGCCTCTTCTCAGGTGAAAAAAAAAAAAGTTCTTGACTAGTCTCAACCACAAGAATAGGCAAAAAGGCATTAGCAAAGTCAGAAACCCCATAACACACACTTGGGACCTGGGCTATCTGGTCTACCAAATTGACAAGTTCAGGAACAGCCTCAGTGCTCAGCATAACTACTCTGTTAAATTCTGCAGTACACTATAATGGGAGTAAACCCAAGGTTCACTTACCACTATGTCTGGGGGGAAGTGAAAACTCAGAACTTCACTTTCCCTTTCCCCACACCTTCACTTCTGCTGTTAATCAGTAGCAATCCCTTTCAGGAGGCTTTCAGATTTCCCACCTCTGCAGGTGCTTCCTCCAGGCCAATCAGGGGTCAGGGACAGCCCAAGCTCACTCCTCCCCTTAGCTTTGGGACCCTTCCCTCCCTTTCCCTTGCTGTCAATCAGCATCCTTGTTCTTTGTAAACCATTGTGGCGGGCTCCTCTGTTGTTTACCATAGGGGAGATTTTCACGGGGAGACTTGAGCCCACCTCTCAGCCAATGGGAGAAGGGATGGGGGGAAGGGGTTTGATTACATTAGGGTATAAATTCTTGTTCTGCCTTTTGTAATGTGCCTCTTCCTCATGATCAGTCATGGGGAAGACCGCCCTCTTCACCTAGGGAAGAGAATAAATGCCTGTTCTTATCCTAAGAGATCTCCATGTTCTTGATTAAATTTTGGATAATTTTTTCCATCACAAACAACTAGGACATATTACCAGTTCTCATCCTCGCTTCCATTGTGATTCCCTCTCCCTTATAGCCCTGATCTGAATGGGGTTCAATACATTTTCCAGGGAGACCTCTGGTTTGGACACCACACTTTTCAGCTGTCTTATTGATACTTGCCCCTACAAGCATTATCTCTTCTACTCATATAGTTACTAGGTCCATAAGTAAGTTTACCTTCATAGAATTGTCTTTCAAAAACAAGTTCTATGCCCAAAGGGCAATCAAACTATGTATACCCTTTGCTCCAGCAATAGCACTAGTTGGTCTGTATCCCAAAGAGATCATAAAAAAGGGAAAAGGACCTACACGTACAAAAATATTTACAACAACTCCTCGTGGGGTGGCAAAGAATTGGAAATTGAGGGAATACCCATCAATTGGGTAATGGCTAAACAAGTTGTGGTTTATGAATGTAATGGAATACTATTGTGCTCTAAGAAATGCTGAGCAGGTGGATTTCAGAAAAACCTGAAAAGACTTATATGAATTGATGCTGAGTGAAGTGAGCAGAACCAGGAGAATATTGTACATGTGATGATCAACAGTGATAGACTTAGCTCTTCTCAGCAATACAATGATCCAAGACAATTACAAAAACCACATGATGGAAAATGAGACACATTGAGAGACATTGAGAGAAAGAGCTATGGAGTTTGGATGCAGATCAAAGCATACTATTTTCATTTTTTCCCTTTTGTTCTGTTTCTCCTTTCACAATATGAGCAGTGTGGAAATGTTTAACATGATTGCACACATATAACCTATATAAGATTGCTTGATGTCTTGGGGAGGGGGGAGAAAAATGTAGAACTCAAAATCTTATAAAAAATGAACGTTGAAAACTCTTCATATGTAATTGGAAAAAATAAAATACCATTAAAAAATGAATTCTTGAGGCCTCCAAGGCAGCCTAGGGAACCAAAGCCTTTGAGGCTGGAGCCAAAGCCAGAGCCTTTGGAAGTGGAGCCTAGGGACCTGAAGACTTAGAGCCTGGAGCTGTAGATCCTGACGCTGAACTCTTATTGATCTTAAGGGCTCAAAGTTACTTTTGATGGAATTAATGCTATCTTAGAGATCAACTATCCTGCAGGTAAGTGATGAGAATGTGATGAGATGAACAAGTCTTCAATGTTGAGCCGAAAGGAGACAAAAGATCTCTGAGAGTAAAATTTGGAAGTGGATTTTATTACCTCAGGACTGCAGGGGTCATATACCTAGATCAGACAGTGAGTTGGCATGGACAGTGTGCCGGTTTTTAAAGTGACTCCAATAGTCAGGTTACTTAAGCCGAAACTTCGATCAGTGATTTGACAGTGTATATTTGAATTTCCCACCCGCAAAGTTTACCCTAAACTGAGGGACAAGGAACCTAGAATTTCTAGGCTGGAGATGGGGAAGATCCGGTGAGGGGCAGAGGGTAAGGGAAAGGGAATATCCGATGAAGGGGGGGGGGAGGGAATGGGGGAGAATGGGGAAACACTCAACCGGGATTTTACCTTAGGCTGAAATTCTTGTTCACAGATCAGTTGGGGGAGGGAAGGGTGGAGTTGTGCTCAACATTCAGTAGTTAGTGACCACTGCTATTGCTGCTTCCAACTCCATTCCTCCCTAGGAAACTTCCTCTTGAATGCTGTGGATAAGTTCATTTACCTAGGTAGCAGTACTTTCCAGGAATTTACACATTGAAAATGAGGCACTCATTGCCAGAGAGTTTGGGAGGCTCTGAAGGGAAGTAGTTTTCTTCAGAGAAGAGACTGACTACAAAACTGAAGATCCACAGAGTCGTGCTGACCTCATTTTGGTCCTCTACATCTATGGAATCTATGAAACCTTCAAAAGTGGGCGAGATGTGGTGGAATGTGTGCTCAGTTAGTACTAGCCAGCACACGAAAAGGACTTAATCTGAGCTCAAAAAAGAGAAAATACAGCTGCCCCCAGACAAATGAAGGACATCTCACATTTTGTTCCTGGAGTTCCTCCATCCCAGTAAAGCCTTTCTATTCTAATCCTTTCTCAATTTTAAGAAATATCTCTTAATGACCTACTCTTAGCTGAGTACTACTGGGCATGCAAAGATGGACTTCTCAAAGACTCTGCTCGTAGTCAATGACATTACCAACCTTCATCCCAGAGGACTAAGAATGAAGAATATTGCCTACCTTCTGACAAGAGGTGGGGCTCAATATGAATCATGAGACATTTTGGACCAAGAGACCAAAGTGGACATTTAGCCAATTAGATATATTGGTTTTTAGGGATTTGTTTTCTTTTTTTTTTCTTTTCAGAGGTAGAAAGGGGGAAATGGGTGAGAAGAGAGTTTTTGTTCATTGATAAAATTAAAATAAAATGTCAAATTAAAAAAAATAATTAAAAAAATTAAAAAATAAGTTCTGTCTCAAGTTGGAGAAATTTCAGAGGGTTATCATGCAAATTTAGGGTGGAATAGGTGGGTGGGTAGCAAGTAGAAATACTGGAATGGGCTAGAATAGTTTATTGCAGCATAGTGGGGTATGGACAGATGTAGTCAGGGATTGAGCTGCATGTGGTTTCCTTTGGCCCCCTTGGGACAATATGTTGGCTGGTGGCCTAGAGGGGTAGTGGGATGTTAGTAAGTCAATAAACATTTATTAATTGCCTATTATGTGGAGGCATTGTTCTAAACTCTGGGAATATAAAGAAAGGTAAGACAGACCTTGACCTCAAGGAGCTCACAGTCTAATGGGGGAAGCAACAGTGTAAATAAATATGTACAAAGAAGTTGGAAATAATCAACAGAGGGATGGTACTAGAATTAAGGGGGATTGGGAAAGGCTTCCTGTAGAAGGTAGAAAGATTTTAGCTGAGACTTGAGGGAAAGTCAGAAGGCAGAGAGGAGGAAGAGCATTCTACATATGGAAGACAGTGAAAATGCCAGGATTTGGGAGATGGGGTGTCTTGTTTAAGCAAAAGCAAGGAGACCAGTGTCACTGGATTGTGGTGTACATGAGGGTGGAGTGTAAGGTGTAAGACTGGAAAAGGGGGGTAAGTAATGAAGGGTTTTGAAAACCAAAGATTTTATATTTGATCCTGAAAGTGGTAGGGAGCCACTGGAGTTTATTGATGGGGTGTGTTTAGGAAGATCACCTTGGCAGCTGAATGGAGGATAGACAGGAGTGGGGAGACACTTGTGGCAGGGAGACCGACTAAAAGTTTATTGCAGTATCATAGGTGTAATGTGATGATGTCAGAGAAGAAAAGGGGGCATATGTAGAGATATATCTAAGATAAAATCAATAGACCTTGGCAACAGATTGGCTATGAGGGGTGCTCTTTGGTTGAAGGCCCAGAGCTATGAGAGGCCAGGTTTACATAGGATTTCCAGACAAAGGGTTGGCCATAGGAGCTATCATGTTGCTGGTGGGGTGTTGGTGTTAGAAAGCATGGATCAATAGCAAAAGGGGGATATATAAAAAATTAGCCAGAAAGGCTAAGGATAAGGAAAGTGAAATTATACCATCTTTCTGGAAAGTTTCAGCAGCCAGTTCTAATTAGAACTTGGTGTAATTTAAGCTTTTGGCATACCAGAGTTGTATAATTGGAGAAAGTCCTGGGAGAGTGGGACCATAGTCTCCTGCTTTAATTTTCCTTATTGGAATAATGCAGGGATTGTTTTTGTTTTTTTGAACTGTTAGTAATAGCCAGGAAATGCTCACCCTGGTGCTATCTTTATTCTCTGTGTCAGTCTCCTTTAGCAGGTACAGTTTTACCAGTCCCTTCTAGTTGTCCTCTTTCCTTGTCCAAAGACCCACAATTCCTACATTTTAAGGTGTGATCCAAAAATTTAGAATCTGCTTTCAGACACCAGAAATATTAATTGGATCTTTTATATCTATCCATGTTGCTTCTACTTAATTCAAACAAATAGTGAAGTATTCTTGGGTACCATATTTTAGGAAGGACAATGACACAGGAAGGAAATGTCCTAATAGGAATTGAAACTATCATAGTGAGTGGGAAGATGGCTAAATAAGGCAGGAAGTTACCTGGCTCTCCCAAATTTGTCTCCAAATAACATCTCAAATTGAATTTTAGAGCAGCAAAAATAATAGAAAATTAAGGTAAAGCAGTTGTCCAGCCTAATACAACTTGGTAAGACTTTGGGAAAGATCTGACCTACCCACATAGTGGTCTGGTTGGAACAGACAAGTCTTAGGGACATCTATGTCTGTGGCAGCCCTAGCTTCAGAAACTTTTGCTGTACTGAGGGAGGTGGGAAGAGGGGATGACAGGAAGCTGTTTAGGGGAAGGCTGGGTGGGGAGAGGGCTTCCCCTAGCACAGAACACAGGGCCCAGGTGCTCTTGACTGGGTGTACTAGTAAATGGAGCTAACAGTCTCTGTGAACAAATACCAATGGTTCCTGGTTAACCAAGAAGACTGGTTGTGGTCATTTGCAGGAGAAAACCCTGTTTTGGGCTCCTGGGCAGAGGGGTAAACTGATCCTTGCGGGGGAAATGGAGGCCAGTGGCACGTTTCTGGGACTGTAGAATTGGAAGCATTTGCTGTGACAGTGGTGGGGGTGGGGTGTGTGCTGGTGTGCTCAGGGATAGAGAGGAGCACTTGAGATCACTCATAAACCAAAGTGTAAACTGGAGGAGCACAGTTAACACACCTTGCCTTGGATTATAGCACATCGGAAGAACCAAGAAGACAAAGACCCCCAGATATAGCTCTGAAAACAACATGATAAATCTTAAGCTTAAGACATTATCGAGAAATAGGCCTTAGAAAAATGAGTAAAAAATAAGAAAAGAACCTGACTATAGTTACTATGGTGATAGTAAAGGTTAGAGTTCAAACTCAGGAGACAATCAAGTCAAAACAGCTACTGATAAAGCTTCAAAGAAAAATAGGAAATGGTCACAGGCCCAAAAAGGATTCTTGGAAGAGCTTAGAAAGGACTTTACAATCAAATAAGTGATGTTGGAGAAAATGTGGGAAAATTGGAACACTAATGCATTGTTGGTGGAGTTGTGAATTGATCCAACTATTCTGGAAAGCAATTTAGAATGATACCCAAAGGGCTATAAACTGTGCATACCCTTTGATCCAGCAGTACCACTTCTAGGTCTGTATCCACTGCTTTTTGTGGTGGCTGAGAATTGGAAATTGAAGGGATGCCCATCAATTGGGGAATGGCTGAACAACTTGTGGTATATGAATATAATGGAATACTATTATTGTTCTATACTATGATGAGCAGGTGGACTTCAGAAAAATATGGAAAGACTTGTATGAATTAATGTTGAGTGAAGTGAGCAGAACCAAGAAAACATTATACACAGCTACAACACTGTGCAATGACCAACTTTGATAGACTTAGCTCTTCTCAGAAATGCAGTGATCGAAGATATTTCCAAAAGACTCATGATGGAAAATAATATCTATATCCTGAGAAAGAACTATGGAGTCTGAATACAGATCAAAGCATACTATTTTTCCTTTTTGTTTTTTTCTTTCTTATGGTTTTTCCTTTTGGTGCTAATTCCTCTTTACAACATTACTAATATGAAAATGTTTAATATGATTGCACATGTATAGCCTATATCATATTATACACTGTCTTGGGGGGGCAGGGAAAAAGGGGGAGAAAATTTAAAACTCAGTATCTTATAAAGGTGAAAATAAAAATAAATATTAAAAAATAAAAAGAATCCTATACCAGAAAAAAAAGAGATCAGCAACATATCTATCACTTTTTTTTTTAAAAGCAATTGGGGTTAAGTAACTTGCTCAAGGTTACACAGCCAGTTATTTCTGGGTGTGGTGCTAAGTATCTGAGCCCAGATTCGATCCCCAGGTCATCCCGACACTGGGGCCGGTGCTCTTACTCGCTGTGCTACCTGGCCACCCCATATCTATCATTCTTGTGTAGATTCTGAGCTCAGTTTCTTTCTGTTCCTCAGTTAAAGGGCACAGTGCCTTTGAGCCTAGTACAGGCATCTTGAAAATCCACATCAAAAAAATTTTTTTTAAATCAAGTGAAATAGAGGAAAAATTGCAAAGAAAAATTATAATGATGATGGTGCAAGAAAATCATGAAAAAAGAGTCAACAGCTTGGTAAAAAGGCAGAAAAAATACTGAAGAAAACAACACCTTAAAAAACAGAACAGAGGGGCAGCTAGGTGGAGCACCAGCCCTGGAGTCAGAAGGACCTGAGTTCAAATCTGGCCTCAGATACTTAACACTTACTAGCCATGTGACCTTGGGCAAGTCGCTTAACCCCAATTGCCCTGCCTTCTCCCTTCCAAAAAGCAAAAAAAAAAAACAAAAACCAAAAACCACAATAGGTCAAATGGTGAAAGAGGCACAAAAAATACAATGAAGAGGAGAATTCCTTTAAAAGCAGAATTGGCCAAATGGAAAAAGATACAGAATTCACTGAAGAAAATAATTGCTTAAAGATTAGAATTGGGCAACCAGAAGCTAATGACTTTATGACACATCAAGAAACAATCAAACAAAATAATGAAACAAATAGAAGAAAAAGTGAAATATCTCACTGGAAAAAGAACTGACCTGGAAATGAGAGAAAGATGGTGGAAAATTTTGATAACATAAAAAAGGGGAAATATTTTTATAACAAATTCTTTTTTCATAGTGCAGCCATCACATCTGTTCTCTAACATCACAGTATGCATGAGGAAATGGAAAGGATATTGAAGAAAGGTGGGGCATCCAGCCGAACTAGACCAAACACATACACAGAGGGTGTGTGCTAAAAGTGACACAATTTTGAGGATACTGAGGAATTGATTCTCAAGCTATTTGAAAGAGAAAGATACCAAAGGAGTGGGGAAAAAACATCTAACCCCCTAATTACACAAAAAGATAACTAAGAGAATATTAATAACTACCAACCAGATGCCTCCTTTCCCAGCTATCCACAAACTTTTATGAGAATAATTTATATGTATATTGGTGGCATCTTTGATTGAAGGTATGAGAAGTGAGGAAGTAGGTCTCTACAAATGGCATTCTACAGTAGACTATATCTTTTAGTCAAAAATAGACTGAAAAATATAAAGAATAGATTCCCATTGGACTTCTTGTTTGTCGACTGTAACAAGAACATTGGATGTAGAACAAATGCTGCCTTAAAGACTCTAAAAAAAAGTTGCCACTGGGGGCAGCTAGGTGGTGCAGTGAATAGAGCACTGGCCCTAGAGTCAGAAGGACCTGAGTTCAAATGCGGCCTGACACTTAACATTAGCCATGTGACCTTAGGCAAGTCACAACCCCAATTACCCTGCTTTCCTCCCTCCAAAAAAAAAGTTGCCATTGCCTTCTTTCCCTAACTTGTATTTATCTCATAAATATGACATAGTATGTATCTTCCCCCCCAATAGAATATAACCTCCCTTCACAGTAGAGATTATTTCATTCTTTCTATCTGCATCCCCAGTGTCTGGGGGATACCTTGCACACTTAATACATGACTGTTGATTAACTGATTAGAAAAGGAAGCTGGTTAAGTTATATAGCAAGATGGAGAGCTGTCCTGCTGCATTAGTACCCTCATACTATGAAGAAACCTAAAGGAAAGGCCAGGATGGGCACCCTCCCCACTGAGAGAAATATATATGGGAGAACATACAAAAGTCACACAGGACAAAGAAATGTGGATTGATAGTGCTCTGGACCCCTGGAAAGAGCCCAAACATCAACAATATTAGAGATCCATTATAGTGCTTCAACATCTGCCCCTTGGTTCCTTCCATCTTCTTTGCTTCCAGACAAACCTCCCAGGTCGATGAATGTATTGAGTGGCTTCATGGCAGGCAAGTGGTCCTGCTTCAGCAATGAAGTATTGATTACCCAGTGTCCTATAATACCTGGACTGGCCAGCCTTTGGTTAGAAGGTCTCAGAGGAAGTCCATGGGCAAGCAACGTGGATGCTTTCTACCTTACCTCCTACTACTGATATGAAGGATACCATTCTCCTCTGAATTCCTACAGCAGGGATGTGGAGGATACTATTAGAACTCATTATAGTGCTTGAAAATTTAGGAAACACTTTTCTTCTATTACTACAATTTAGTGGTAATTACTCTAATTGTTCCATGTGTATGATTCTTGTCTTTCTAAATGGACTGTGAATTCTCTGAGAGCAAATCCTAAGGGTTATACTTCTTTTATATCCAACTCAGTCCCTTACACAGGGCTAGGCACATGACTATTCAATAAATCTATGCCAGCTGACTGATGGATACATAGAAGTGGCTGAAGCTGGGCTGGCCTTAGGGCTGTCATGAGTTCATCATGTACAAGGTTTTGATTCTACCCTGCTGACAAAAAGAAAGAAAACAAAAGGAAAACAAAGAATACTTTATTATAAGGGGTTATGTAAAATAGATGGATTCAATAAATACAGGTAAACACTAGAAGCCTGAATGTGCATCTCAGTCAGGGCTCACCCCTTTGTGGGAAACATCTGCTCACTCCAGGGAAATGCCAAAGAGGGAGGGCATCAGGGGAAGGGGCCACCCTGACCCTTATAGCTTTGTCGCTCTAGTTGAGAGCACCGACAGGAGCAACAGACCTGCCTTGTATTCGGGAACAGAAAAACTGGCTCTATTCTTTTCTCTGGCAAACCCAGGTTAGGTATAGGGGTCTTCACCTTCAGGAAGTAAGTGCAGGGATGGGCCTGAGCCCTTCACAGGTATGTTGATTGAGGTTTCTCAAGCTGGTCTAAGTCTTACCTCCACTACACACCATCAGTTACTGGGAGGTAGCCTGGGCTGATCTGGGAGAACAACATAGAGGAGATGGCCTAGGAGATGTCAGGTTGTGGGGCAGTGACTTATCGAGCTTTCGGGCCTCTGCCTCGAGGACGTTGGCTTCAGGGTCCTGAGCTACAGCCCACAGTGAGTGAGAAAGGTTGTGGTGCAGGTCTGTCAGCTCTCGGTTTGTCTGCACACAGCGAGAGATGTAGTCCTGTTTCTGCTGCCGCTCCAATGCCAGCTGTGCCTGCAGGACGGACACCTGTGGGGAGTAAGAGGGAGGCCTGCCTGTTGGTCTCCTTTCCTTGGTCCAGGTGGTAACAAAATTCCTCCTCATGTCTCAAACAGGAAGTCTTCTGCTCTCTAAGATATGAGAGGTGATCTAGAATATAATCCTATCTTGATAGCCTGATTGCTAATTGTTTTCTGAGTCTTGAGAAAAACTCTAATTGAGAAATTAGACTGAGATTTTGAGGGCAGAGACTATACCTTATATTCCCCCTGCCACATGCTAAGAAGAGGGCTGACACAAAGCCAAAGCTTAATGAAGACATGTTAGTTAAAGTCAGAAAGGTTAAAAAAAAAACAAAACACTGAAGCTACAAGCACTCACCTGCCTCTGTAACTCTGCCACATGTTTCATTTCTGAGGGAGTCTCCTGTCCCCTATTTTCCTGCTGAGAAAAACATGATCACAACTCTGTAGGGCTACCACTCATCTCATCCACTATCCCCAAGAGTCAGGGTCTCTGCTTTCCATGGCTTCCAGAAAGTAAGAACAGGTATGCCACAGTTAAAAAGGTGTGGTATTCTCATGGCCATCCCTGGTGGGCTGCCTAGTGCTGCAGAGTACCCTGGTGCTCTGAATTCTGGGAAGCCTGAGGGTCTAGGGAGGAAGAGACTCCCTCACCCCACTTTGTCCACTCCTGTGGTGCGTGAGCACACCTGGCTCTGCTGTTGGGGAGGAACAGATGGGAATGACATACATTATATGACTAGAGTGTGTGAGCCTAGCTAAGGCAAAGTACCTAAGACAGCTGTCCTGGGTAGAAGCAAAAGGATGGACAGTCACATGGCAGCCATCAATAAATGAGTCCTGAGAGGCAGCTAGGTGGTGCAGTAAATAGAGCACCGGTCCTTGAGTCGGGAGGACCTGAGTTCAAATCCAACCTCACACTTAACACAAAAACTAGCCATGTGACCTTGGGCAAGTCACTTAACCCCAATTGCCTTCCAAAAAGCAAAAAAAAAAAAAAAAAAGAGTCCTGAAGCCCAATATTACATGAATGCCCTGTATTACAATCATATAATACAACAGGGAGGTTGTAGTTCCCACCTCCCTGCAGCTGAGGGGTCAGTTAGGCCAGGTCGTAGCCTCTTCCTCTGCTGCACAGTGCTTGGGAGGCTGACAGAACAGGCACTGGGGGCCAGCCGGCTCATCTTGAGTCTGGCCACAAGAGACTCCCAAGAAGGCTGAAGCAACTGTCCGACTTTCCAAATTGGGCCCTATTGTCACCCCCCTGCAGAATTCTGAATCCTAGATACCCCAACAAAAGGCCCTTCCTAGCCTAGGAATTAGGGAAAACAAATACCTGCTGGGTTGGTGTGGGGCCTGTGCTCTTGCTGAGCAGGGGAGTGGCGGCACGGCTCATGCGACTGAGATCCCTCTTCAGCTTTTTCCGCTCTCGTTCTACCTGTTGACAGGGAAGAGATATGATCAGTCCTGGGCATGGAGGTCAGAATGGGGCCCCCTTCCCAGCAGGGGAAGCCCAGGGAGGAAAAAGGCTGGAGCTGTGGGTTGAGGCGGGTGAGCTGTCTGAGTCGGGACAGGGGGCCAATTACTCACCTGCTCTAGAGTGACCCTTAACTGGAAGTTGTGCTGCTGAAGCCGGTGCCTCTCATGCTCCAGACTCGCCATGGCATGGAGCAGGTACTTTAGCCTTTTCTGCCATCGCTGTATCTTCTCAAGTTCCGTACAAGACCCATCATCATCTGGTCCTATGGCCTGAAGGAGACACTTTCCACTGAGAAAGGGCACTGGGAAGCCCCTCAACCAACTTGGGGAGAAAGGGAAGGGATAGAGGTCAGACTGCAGCCACCAGGCACAGAATTCAGAGTCTGGATTCAGTCAGGATAGGTGCAAGACCCCAGAAACTGGCCATGAAAAGGAACCACAGTCCCTCCCTCCTACCTAGTCTACCTTCTCTTCTGTGATCCCACCCTAACTCACCTGTCCTCGGGCTGCACGTTGGTCTCCCTGGAGCTCTGGCTCTGCCCCCACAGCTGAGCCCTGGCTCTGGGAACGCTCCTCCTCTAGAGCTTGTCTTGTGAGCTGCAACTGCTCCTGTGTGGTAACCGGGGAACAAGGGCATCACCTCAGCCAAGCTTCAGAAATGCCATGCCTTCCTCTCACTGATATAGGGATAAGAGAACATCTCTCCCTCCCCCCAGGGTCTTGCCTTCAGGTGAACCCTTCAACATATGACCCCAGGAAGCAAATGATCCCTGAGCTAGTTTTGTGGGGCCCTTCGGTCTGTTTTGGCCATCCTTCCCCACCCAGTAACTGACCTGAAGCTGTAAGTGTTCTGTGTTTTGCTCCATTGCCTTGGCCTGTAAGAACAGGGCTGCCTCATGCAGGTTACAGATGCTGGCTTCACTTTCAGCCAGAGAACGTGCCAAGGCTTGGGCTTTCTCTCGCCATTCAATTTCCCTGGCCTCCGTTTGTCTCAGGGCATTCTTTACTCGCTCAAGCTCCTCCTGAAGCTTGGTCTCCTCCATGGACACAGGCGATATCTCACGCAGGGACATCTTCATCCCTATCCCATAGTCTTCCTCCTTTTTCTCTGGGCTGTGGCTTTCACTGTAAGACTCCCGTCCCTGTCTCTGGTAGGCCTTCTGCAGCTGGAGGACCTCTCTGTCCTTCCTAGACAGGGACAGCTGGGGAGGCCTGAGATTCTCTCTCAGGACCTTGCTTCCTTCTTCTTCCTCTCCCTTGCCTCGGTGGCTCAGGACTGCCTCTTGTTGCTGCCCCTTTTCCCTGAAGTGCCTCAGCTCCCGGTCCCTCTGTGCCAAGGTCAGCTGCAGCTGCTGGACCATCTCCTGGTGCTGCAGCTGCTGCTCCCCGATCTCATTCTCTCGCTCCCTCAGGGCCTCCTCCAGGTGCCGGGCCTGCATCTGACAAGAGTCTAGGGCTGCCTGCAGAGCAGCTGCACTGACTTCCAAGCGCTGGCTTAGTTCTGCCTGCTGGAGCAGCTCCTGGTCTTTCTCCTGAAGGGAAGCCTTCGCCACTCTGAGGGCCTCCTGGAGGGCCTGAACCTGGCCTGCTGCAGCCTCTTCCCACTGCCTGGCCTCTGCCTCTTGCTTATGTCCCTGCTCCATACACTGCTGTCGCAGGGCCTCCAGAACCTTCTCTTGTTCCTGAAACTCAGTCCTAAGATCTCCCAGCAGCTCTTCCAAAGCTCGAACCTGCAGCTCTGCAGCTGTCTGCTGTTGCTGCACCTTCCAGTTCTGTTCCTTGTGGGCCTCCACTGCCCGCTCACGCTCCTCCAGGGCTTCCTGGGCCTGCTCCAGGGCAGCCTGCAGAGTGCTGACCCGCTGCTCCTGGTTCTCCTGCTGCTCCTGCGCCTTCTGCTGGAGGGATTCTAGGTCTCCCTCTGTGGCCCGCAGGGCCTCCTGCACACTCTCCAGCTGGTCCTGCAGAGCCCTTTCCCTGGACTCTCCTCTCTCCCGCACTTTCTCAATGTGCTGTTGTTGGGTCTCCAACTCTTGATCTTTCTGGGTTAAGAGCAGTGTCATTTCCCCTATCTTTCTCCGAAGGTTCTGCAGTTGCTCCTCCCGCTGTTCTCCATACTGTTGGAACATCTGGATCCTCTCCCGCTGGTACTCGACCTCCTTCTCCTTGTCCCTCAGGATCAGTTTCATGTGTTCCAGGCTGCTGCGCTGGGCCTTGGCTTGCCCCTTTTCCTCCTCCTCCCGTTCTATCATGAGCTGTCTTTGAGACTCAATTTCCCTGTCTTTTTCTCTCAAGGCCAATTTCATCTGTTCAAGGTCTTCCTTTAATAATTTGTTCTGCAACATTCTTTGATCTTCCAGGGCCAGAATTTTCTCTTCTTGTAGTACCAACTCCTGGCCTCTCCTCTCTAGATCCCAAATAAGTTGATCCTTTTGTTTCTTGAGCTCCTCCATTTGGTCTCTGTGAGATTTCATCTCTTGGTTTCTCTCCTCAAGATCTATTGTCAGGAGAGCACTGTGGTTTTCTAACTCTTTAATCCGTTCGTTCTGTGACTGCATTTCCTGACTCCTCTCCTCCAAGTCCAAAGTTAGATGGGTCAGAGTAGTCCTCTGCATTTCTCTTTGGTTCTCTAGGTCCTCAATCTTTTTTTTCTGAGATTCTATTTCTTGATGCTTCTCTTTCACTTGTAAAGCCAGATGTTCCAGAGTGACCAGTTGGTTTTCCAGATCTTGAATCTGTTCTCTCTGGGACTCTATCACTTGCATTTTCCTCTGTAAATCCAGGGTCTGATGTTCCAGGATGTTTCCTTGAGTTTCTTGCTTCTTCTCAAGTTCTTCGATCTGCTCTCTCAGTGATCTTATCTGCCCTTCTTTCTCTTCCATGGCCATGGGCAGATGTTCCAGCCCAGCTTTTTGTTTCTCCAGCTCATGGATCTGTTCTTGCTGGGATTCCAGCACTTGACTTCTCTTTTCTAGGTTCAGAGACAGATGTTCTTGCACCACTTTTTGTGCTTCCCTCTGTTCTTCCAGTTCTCTAAGTGTTCCCTGCAGGGCTTCTAGCTCCTTCTCTCTCTTAGAAAGGGACTTGGTCATAAGATCAAGATTTTCCTGCAGGGCCTTCCCTTGGGCCACCTGCTGTTCATCCCTCCTCTTCAGGGCCTCTGCTCTGTCCCGCTCACTCTCTGCTTCCTTAGTCTTCTGTCTCAGGGCTGAATGTGTTGCTCTCAGTTCTTCTTGCAAGGCTTCTATGGCACTAGCTTGTGCCTTACTGGCAGCAACTGACATTTGAAGGTATTTCACCTCTGATATCAAATTTTCCTTGGCTGCCCACAACGTTTCTCGTTCATTCTGAAAACAGAAAAAGAACCATCTTAAAAACTGGACTGCCCATTGCCACTATCCACCCTAGAGGACAAGGTTGGAGCAAATCATTTCCAGTTTACAAACAGAGACTTAGGTCTGAAGTCATACAGCTTTACAGGTGAAGCCTGGACTAGAATCCAGCTGTAGAATCCTTGGGTTCAAAGGAACTTCAAGAAGAAAAGCCTCCTGTCTCTGGGCATGTCAGCTTTCCAGACTCCTAACTTAGTGCTCTTTTCACCTAATTCTGCCATCTTGGAATTCTGGGACATTAGTGGTTTGAAAATAATGCTGCTCCCACCCCCACAGCTCTGAGGAGAATGGCCAATGTAGGCCATCCTCTCCTTTGCCAGTTAACATTCACTATTGCTGGAAGCTTCACCTCTGGAATTTCATCTTTGTAATTCTTATTAGGACAGAATAAGGCAACACAAAGTCTTAGTCAGGGGAACAAATGGGAAATTGGGGCCAAATATTAAGCCCTCTAAAATTATCCATGTGAAATTGGGATATGATTCTTGTATTTTGGCTGAACAATTAAAACCATAAAAGACAAGGTCCCAAATTCTTCTGTGTAAGACATCCTAGTTGAGCAAGGCTCTGATTCTGTCTCATCCCAATTCCCATTTCCTAGGAATTCACAAAATCAGTCAGTATTCTTCTAAATTAAAGGGCAAACATACATTAAAACCAACTGCACAAAAAAGAAGATAATGGGGTCTGCCATATGCTTGCCACAGATGGAAGGGTTTGAAAGAATAGTCTGTGTTGGAGTAGTACCTAAAGAGGTCAACAGTACAGAAAAAGAAACTGAGGGAGACTGACTCAAAAAACGGATGGGGAATAGAAGTGAAAGTGTGAACTACAGCTAACATTGAAGAGCAGCACTTATACCACACTTCATGTTTCACAATGCCCAAACAAAATTCTTGCTCAGGAGTTAGGGAAAGAATTGAAGAGATATAAAATCCTTAATCCAAAGAGAACAACTGAATGAGGATCCTTCAAGGCCCTGCTAGCAATTCTTAGGACAAAATACAGATAATGAGACACAAGGGACAGGGCAGTGAAAGGTTAAAATTAAATTTGGAACAGGTTATAGTCTTGGGCTCTGGGGAACCAGGATCCTTGGCTCTTTGGGGACCACTGCACCGGTTTAGAAGGAAACTTCTAGAGTAACTTTGGCTCTGGGGAAAGAAATTATCTCACCTGGGCTTCTGCCCTTTGCTGCTCAGCACTCTTCAGGCTGCTTTGTAGGGAGTCCACTGTTTCCTGAAGGGCAGCCAACTCTGTCTCCAAGGAGCTCTGCTCCCCTTCCCATTTCAGTTTCTCTGTGAGAAGAGAGGAAGGGGATGTAGAGAGAACAAACAGCAATGGGTAGCATGGAGAAGAGGATGAGGAGGGGAGTTAGAAGGGAAGAAAGAGAAAAGGGAGAAGGTTATGTTATTTTTACAAATCTAAAAATTTGGTAACTCCTTGGGTTCTGGGTATATGTCCAATCTCACATCTTTGTTCTCATTACCACACCCCAGCACTGCCTCTGGCTACCATCTGAACACTGTTCTCAACTAGTTGGTTGCTGCTCCAATATAGTCAACCTATGCAATAGGGAACTATTGGATCTGCCTAACTTTGTGGAGGTGCCCAACTTTCAAACATGCTGCCTAGAGTATCAATGTCCCTGCTACATGGATGTACTGTAAAGGGAGCAGATAAGAAGCCTCCTTGGCCTATAGTCTATCCTTCTGGGGAATATATCCCTACCTTTCTTTCTGCTGACTATCATTCCTCCTCTGGCCCTATTTATTCCAGGGAGTACCAGGCCTCCCCTCTCACCTTTCTGATTCTGGGAGAGCAGTCTTTGAAGCTTCTGAATTTTGGTAGAAAACTGGTTCCGTTCAGCCTCAGCTTGGGAGAGACACTGTTCCAGCTTGTCAACCTGACACTTCATATCATCCTATGGGAGGAAAGAGGAAAAGCAGTGTTGATTCACACCAACCAAAGGGAATTCAAGTTTGGAAAGATGGCAACCTCCTTATTAGGAACCAGTTGTGTATGTTTCATCTGTTTGATTAGATCCAATTTCCTTGAGAAAACTCAGAGACTATGTCTTTTACTTCTTATTAGGCCCACACTGCCCATCACAGAGCTTTCTATAAGTTGGTTCCCACCATTAGTACCCTGGGGAATAATAGACAGGGCCATCAATATCAAATAAAAACTGGGAAAAGAACAGGATAAATTGGCTAGCATGGTTCAATGTGCTGCATTTCTCAGGTCAGTAGGGTTCTTTTCAAATCCCAGAGGTTCAGTCTGAGACCAAGTCATTCATAGTTCTGGTCCAGCCCTGAGATTGTTCTGTCCTCCTCACCCTTGAGATTTTTTCCTATCTGTACTTGAAGATCCAACTCAAGTCTCTTTTCCTCCAGGAAGCCTTCACTAATGACTCTAACTTACAGAGAGTATTCTACTATTCTTTATCTATGTCACATACTGGGTATCATGTACTACCCTGTGACAGCTCCTGTACCATTGCCTACTACTATTGAACATTTGTAAAGTTATTTTACTTTTCAGTCATGTATATCTTGTCTACTTAATTGAAGTCAAGGCTCTAAAAAGTAAGAAACATGCTTTATCCTTCTTAGTATCTCCCATAGTGCCTAACATGGAGAGGTCAAATACAGAATCACAGCACTGTAGAATGTTTTCTCATTTTATGGATGTGGAAACAGTAGATGTTCAATAAGTATTTCTTATTGGTGGGAAAATTAATTGGAGGGACCTAGAGATATAGCTTAGCCTGACACCCTGGGAACACCATGAGCTTAAAAGATGATAATCTCAACTTCTAGGAAGCTCTGGAATCAGTCTAGTATTTTTGGGATCTTGAAACCAAAACTGATCCAATCTTGACTAGTTTACCATTAAAGGGACCGAATCCCTGTGAATTCCTGAATTGATCTCAAGAATGTGATGTTAGACTTATATCTGCCTTCCTCTTTTGCATCAGATAAAACAGGAGAGCTAGAAGAGAGAAGGTAAGGCAGTAGAGATTCCAAAATAAGAAATAAGGCCACATACCCGAGCATGACGAGCCCTCCAGAGGTCTTGCTGGAGCTTATGAAGAGCAGATGCCACACCCTCAGTAGTGAAGTTAGTTAGGGCAATCTGGCTTTTAAGGAAATTCTCTTGTTCTGAAAAAACAAGAAAAGAGGGATAGGTATATTATCTTCAGAAATGTATATCTTAGATAAAGGGAAGATGCTAAAGTTCAGAGACACCTCCTGCTATACCTACCTGCTCTCCCTTTGGCCTAGACTTAAAGGCTCCCTTCTTGTCCTCCTCCTCCAGCAATCTGTTCTCTATCACAGAAATTTAATTCCCCTTCTTTCTCAGGGTCCCACCCCTGTCTCTGCACTGGGTCCCATGCTGCTCCTTGGACAAAATGATCAGTTTTCTGCTGACTCACCTGGTCCCAAGACTTTGGGACTCCAGGGAAGGAGAGAGGCATCTCCAGCACCACTTAGCTCTGGCTTGCTCTCAGCAGCAGTTTCAAAGGTTTGCTGTAGGATGGAGTAGAGATTGGCTAGCTGTGCCTGTGCCTGACGTCCATTCTGCTGCTCTAAAACCAGAGCACCTACTTGGCTTTTCATACTGCACAGCTGTAGCTGCAGCTGGGCTGCCTTGTCCTTTTGTGTCCACAGTGAGGCCCTCAACTGCTGCTCTGTCTTCTTTGATGCTTCCAACTTCTCCAAAAGTTTTTCTTGATCCAGAAGTGAAGCTTCCTTTTTCTGCACTTCTTCTTTCAGAAACTGTACCTGATGGGGAAGGAACACACTGAATGGAGGAAGAAGAGAGAAGATCTCTAGAGGCAGCTAGATAATGCAGAGAGCAGAGCACTGGGCCTGGAGTCTGGAAGGTCTGAGTTCCAATACAGCCTCAAACACTCCAGGCAAATCACTTAATATTTGCCTTAGTTTCCCCAACTATGAAATGGGGATAATAACAGCACTTACCTCCCAGGGTTATTGTGAGGATCAAATGAGTTAATAATAATTAAGTGCCTAGCACATAGATGGCACTATATGAATACTTATTCCCTTCCCCCATCTTGGAGAAGAGACCTATGATGATACAGTGATAGAAAGATAATAATACATTGGATGACAGAATCAGGATCCAAAAAGATCCTAATAGGCTGGCACAGTGGGCCAATTAAAACAACCTTTAATAGAGAGAAATGTAGGCTTATATATTAGTTTAAGTAATCAACTCCAAAAATGCATGACATGGAAAGCATAGGTGCAAAGTACTTTATCTGAAAAATATGTGAAAGTCTTCATGGACTACAACCTCAATATAGTGGGCAAAAATGCTAATGTGATAGTGAGTTTTATTAAGAGACTGGAAGTCGCTAGTCTCAGGACTATAGAGGTGAGAAAATGTATATTGTGCCCTGGTCAAACTACTCCTGTAGTATTGTGTTAATTTCTGTAAGAAATTTCAGGAAGAGCCTTTCTAAGCAGGAAAGCATCCTCAAGAGGGTCACGAGGATTGTGAAAGATCATTCCATAAAGACTATGGCTGAATGAAGTTTTGCCTGGAGAAAAGAAGAAGTGAAGGAGACCTGAGAGCTGTTTTCATATGAAGGGTTACCAGGTAGAAATATGATTAGACTTGGTATGCTTGGTCCCAAAGGAAAGAATAAGCAACAATGAGTTGAAATTGCAAGGAAGGAAAACCAAGGGTCAAGGGAGAATTTCTTTACATGAATCAGAGTCATTCAAAAGTTGAATGGGGCTGCTTCAGAAGATAGTAGGGCCCTATTCACTAAAAGTTTTTTCAAGTAAAGACTGGATGACCCCTTGCAAAGTATGTTAGAGGAGGAGTGAAGAAACAGATGCAGACAGAGGCACAGATATGGAGAGCTGAGAGGCTGAGACAGTCAGAGAAAGGCAGACAGAGATGAAGAAGCAGAAAAAAGGGAACTATAGAAAAAGAGAGACTGAGTGGCAGAGATAGGAGCTACAGGCTGGACTAGGCAACCTCTAAGTTCACTTCTCTGAGATTTGGGATTCTACACCACGAGAAAGTACAGAAGCTGAGGAAAACAACCAAACCTGCACGTCCTCTGTTACGGAGGACATTCGTACTCAGGTACAGATTGAACTGGATAGCCTGAGGGCTCTTGCAACTCTGAGATTCTGTGATGGCCTGGGCGCAGGCTTCTGCATGCTTCTGGATGTTCAAGACAAAAAGTCTCAGCTACATTCTCCACAAAAGAGAGGCAGACTGGACTAAGAAACAGGAGATTTGGGTCCTACCCCTGACTCTGCCATAAATTAGCCCTTTCTCAGCCTCAGTTTTCTCATCTGTGAAATGAGAGACTGATTAGACAATCTGTAAGGACTCTTTCACCTCTAATGAGCTGATGACTCTAAGACTCAAGAAATACAAGAAGAAGCAAATTTGGCAAAGCTGATAAAAGAGAGAAATAGTGCATATAGGGCAGGCTGGGAGAAGACAAGCATACTAATATACCATTGGAGCTGTGAACCAGTACAACAATGCTGGGAAACAATTTGAAATTGGGGGAAGATAAGGATCCTAATACACTGTTGGAGCCAGGAACTAGTCAAACCATGCTAGGAAACAATTTGAAATTATGTAAGAAACTGTCCTGATTCACTGATCCAGAGACCCTGGGCATAAATCCCAAGGAAGTCAAAGACAGAAGAAAAAAAGGTTCCATATATACCAAAATATTCATAGCAACAATTTCTCTAGTAGCAAAAAACTAGAAACAAAGTGGGTATCCACTGATTGAGAATTGCCTGAACAAACTGTGGCATACTAATTCAGTGGAATATTATTGTGCCATAAGAAATGATAAATATAAAGAATTAAGAGAAACAACTTAAGATTTCTACAAACTGATAATGAAAGCAGCCAGGTGGCAGTATAGTGGCCAGAATCAGGAAGCCCTGAGTTTGAATCCTACCTCATTAAATCTCTTTAGGCTCATTTCCTCATTTGTAAAAACAGGAAAAATAATAGCACCTACTATCTCCCAGGGTCACTGGGAGAAACAAACCTTAAAGTATTATGTAAATATTAGCTATTATTACAGAGTAAGAGAAGCTGAACCAGGAAAATAATACATATAATTTCAACACTGTAAAAGAAAAGAATACTAAAACAAAGCTTGACATGATGTCTTGGTAATAGCCAGTCTTGTTCTCTGAGATGAAAGAAGGAAATGAATCTCTTTTCATTGTAAAGATGGGCCACTGCCAATGCAGTATGTTGCATACACTGCCATATGTGGTTACTGTGTCATTTAGTTTTGTTTAAGAGCTTTTTATTGTTGTAAGGGAAAGCTTACTTGATTGTGTGTGTTGAGGGCAGGCATATTCAGAAAGAACTATAATATAAAAATAAAAGACATCAATAAAGATTTATAAGAGAAAACTTTAAAAAGCACAAAGAGGACCATTGCACTCACAGAGAAGGATTCGCCCCATAAATCTTCTTAGGGGGCAGAAGCTAAGAAGGCCTCCATCATGGAAGTAAGGGGAAGGGCACATGAGGCACTACAGTACCTGGGCACTCAGTTGCTCCTGTTTTCCCTGGGCCTCTTTCACATCCTGGTGCAGAGAATGCAGCTCTTGCTGTTGAACTGAATCAGCCTCTTGTAAGATGGACAGTCTTTGTTCCTTCTCTGCTAGTGACTGAACCAGGCTGCAAAGACAAGGAAGATGGAACTGAGATCACTGTTACCTGCTCCTCTGCTGGGCTGGTTAGGTCCACTAAACACTATAAATCTCATAAAACAACGGCTAACAAGTTGATCTAGCAAAGAAGAGACACTGGGAACATAAAAATGGTCCAATCTCAAGGAAACTGCTTAAGTTCTAGGCCAATCATCAAAGAGGTAGGTGAGTATTGTGGACCTGAGCCCAAACTAGAATGACTTCCCTTGGCTATTATTATCTGTTTTCTATGTTTTCTTCAAATCCTTCGTAGGGCCCTCATAATCTGGATCTACCCCCACACATCTAACTCCAAACAAATTATTTTGCTGATCTAGTGAGGTTCCATGATAAACTGACTCATTCTTGCCACCTAGTCTTCATATTGATCCTACCTCCCTGCATACTGTACTCTATCCACTGAACCACTCTAGACAGCTAGCTCAGAGACGCTTGAGTTTGAATCTTGCCTTAAACACTTACTATCTGTGGGACTCTGGGCAAGTCTCTTGACCTCTGTCTACCTCAGTCTCTTCAACTGTAAAATGGGAATAATAATTAGCAGCTACCTCACAGGGTTGTTGTAGGCATCAAATGAGATAGTATTTCTAAAGCACTTAGCACAGTACCGGACATATAGTAGATGCTTTATAAGTACCTGTGTCATTCCTTCCTTCCCACATCCATTCTTCTCTACCTGATCCTTATTTTTCTGGGTTCAATACATTCCCACTTTCTCCATGAAGCCTTCCCAGCCCACTCCAGCCCACTGTGATCTCTCCTTCCTCTTATTAAACTATTTATTTTGTCCCTTGATTATATATTCTCTGGCATTATTATCTATTCAGGTAGCATAGTACAGTGGAAAGCATGCTGGATTTGGAGTCTGAGGGTCAAATTCTAGAGGGTCACCTGTGTGACCTTTGGCAAGTCAACTAACCTCTCAGGGCCTCAATTTCTCCATCTGTAAAGTAATGAGATTGGACAAGATCAAGGTGTCAAATTCACTGACAGCAAGTTGCCAGCCAGAACCAGATTAAAATATAATTGGGAAATATTTAACAAAATAAATAAAAATATAATATGACACAAAAAGATATTGTTAATTTGTGGTGTTCTAAGACAATATGATTGCAAGGATTACATTTCTATTTAAATTTGACACTGGTGGACTAGATGATATCTAAGGTTCCATTCAAGTCCAAAGCTATGATCCTATGATTTAATGTATACGTAATGTTTGGTATGGTCTGTATTGTGAATCTTCAAAACCTATGATACAGAGTTTTCTGCATATATGTCATCCCCCATATATACACTAAAGTACACTTCCTCATCTTCACATTTCAGAATTTTTATCTTCTTTCAAGTTGAGATTCTCTCATCCTTCCAGTGGAAAAGTGTTCATTTACTTCTCAAATTTTCTCTTTTCTAACCAGGATCTCTCCTTTGTCCTTGTCATACATATTTTCCAGGGTACATGGCACACCCTCTCTCAGGCCCCAGCAAATGGAATGTAAGCTCCTTCTTAGAAGTTTTCTCTTTGTATCCCTTGGACCCTGGCATAATGCATTGCTCATCATAAGGTCTACACACCTTGTTCTATAACAACCTAGAAAATGCAGCAGACCAAATTCTGATCAGGAAAAACAAGAAAAAGTTACTATGAGTCAATATTCCAGCTCAGAGCAGCTTAGGGGGACAGAAAGGTCTGCAGACACTGTGGGTGGGGCTAGCCAGGAGAACAATGAGGTGGTAGAAGCAGCAGTAAGACTAAGAGCAACCAGGGATGGAAAGGAAACCAAAACAGAGCACCAGGGCAAAAAGAGATCCCTTTGAACTGGTGCTGGGAGCAGGAATAGGTGTCATCTGGCAGTTCTGTGACCCATTACCCAGTTCCAGGTGAGAGATCCAGGGTGGAAAGAAAAGGCTATGACCAAGCTGAATCCTAGTAGAGTACCAAGCACAAAGCAAATTCTAGAAACTCAGCTCTGTGGCTCCAAGTCCAGCTGTAGAGTAACAACTCTGTTCTCAGTTAGCCCCTCACATAAGCCTACAGTGGAAAAACAAGGGCAGAAAGCCAAGATCAAAAGGGAGCCAGCAGTTCAGTCACTGAATCTGCAGAACCTCTCAGTGGTGACTGTGACTAAGTCTATCAGCAGTCTACTGAAACTCAACTACAGACAAGCCAAATGATCTAAATCCACATCAGGGACTTGCAGAGCTTGGACCATGAGGGCTGAGAACAGACCTCTCTCTGTCACACCACTCTGGAAGCATTAAAAACTTTCAAGTCCCCAAAATGAGTTCTAGAAACAGCAGAAACTCAGGTTAGACTACCCTACTGCAAAGTGAGCTGATACTAATATAACATCCAAAGTAAAAAAGTAGACTGGCAGAATAAGCAAACAAAAAAAGAACCTGACTGTAACTACTATAGTGATGGAGAAACTCAAGACACACACAGACACAAGCAGAAGATAATGACTTGAAAACTTGAAATCAAAACCACCAGAAAAAAATTCCAACAACAAAACCAGATTGAACACAAGCCATTAAGAATTCCTTGAGGAAGGAGGGAATAACATACTCACTTAAGTATAGAAATCTAACTTGCCCTATAGGCAGTAGGAGGGGAAAGGAGAAAAAAATTGGGGGGAAGGTGGTTAAAAGGGAGGGAAGAAGTGGTAAGGGAAAAGGGAAGGAAAAGGGAGGGAAGATTGAGGGAAGTGGTGGTCAAAAGCAAAACTTTTGAGGAGTGGAAGGGAGAAATAAAAGCATAAATGAAGGGAAATAGGATGAAGATAAAGACACAGATAGTAATCATAATTGTGAATGTGAATGAGATGAACTCTCTCATAAAATGGAAGTGGATAGCAGAATGGATTAAAAACCATGAGCCTACAATATGTTGTTTACAAGAAACACATTTGAAACAGGGGGATACATACAGGGTAAAAATAAAAAAGGCTGGAATAGAATATATTATGCTTTAGCTGAAGTAAGAAAAGCAGAGGTAGCAATCCTAATCTTGGACAAAGCAAAAGCAAAAACAGATCTAATCAAAAGAATTAAGAAAGGAAACTATGTCCTGCTAAAAGGCACCAGAGAAAATGAAGTAATATCATTACTTACCGTGTTTCCCCGATAATAAGACACTGTCATATTAAATTTCTTTGGACAGAAAAACACCAGAGGGCTTATTTTCAGGGGAGGGCTTATTTTAATGAACATTAACAGCAATTTTAATAAACAGGTAAATGTGAACAAAAAAATGTACCTTTATTCAATAAGCAAATCACTGGGGAAGAACAGGATGACGCGCTCACTGCTGCAGCTCTGATTGGATGCAGCTCGGAGTGTGGCATGCGTTTCACGGGGGGGGGAACGGTGCATACAGAGGGTACCGTAATGTAGCGTGTAGCGCAGGGGATCACCTTCACTACAGTAGCAATCTCAACAGGGCTTATTTTCGGGCGAGGGCTTATTTTAGAGGAATCTTACACAGTAAGGGGAGGGCTTATTTTCGGGATAGGTCTTATTATCGGGGAAACACGGTAACATATATGCACTGAGTGGTATAGCATTCAGATTCTTAGAAGAGAAGTTAAGGGAGTTAGAGGAAGAAATAGACAGCAAAACTATATTAGTGGGGGACCTCAAACTTCCCCTATCCAAACTTGATAAATCTAACCTCAAAATAAGCAAGAAAGAAGTTAAAGAGGTAAATAGAATTTTAAAAAAAGGCAGATATGATAGACCTCTGGAGAAAACTGAATGGGGATAGAAAGGAAAATACCTTTTTCTCAGTCGTACATGGCACATACACAAAGACTGACCATGTACTAGGGCATAAAAACCTCACAATCCAGTGCAAAAAGGCAGAATTATTAAAAGTGTCCTTTTTAGCTCATGATGCAATAGAAATTATCATAGAAATAATCAATAACTTTATTCAAGAGAATGACAATAATGAGACAACATACAAAAACTTATGTATGGGATGTAGCTAAAGCGTTTTTTAGGGGAAGTTTTATATCTCTGAATGTTTACATGGATAAAATAGAGAAAAAGGAGATCAATGAATTGGGCATGCAACTAAAAAGGCTAGAAAAAGAACAAACTGAAAATCCCCAATTAAATACCAAATAAGAAATACTGAAAACCAAAGGAGAGATTAATAAACTTGAAATTAAGAAAACTATTGAACTAATAAATGAAACTAAGTGCTGGTTTTAATTCTTTTTATGACAGAAATATGGTACTGATACCTAAATCAGGAAGAGCCAAAAAGGAGAAAGAAAATTATAGACCAATTTCCCTCATGAATATAGATGCAAAAATTTTAAATAAAATATTAGCAAAAAGACTGCAGCAACTTATCATGAGAATAATACACTTTGATCAGGAAGGATTTATTCCAGGAATGCAAGGATGGTTCAATATTAGGAAAACCATCAATATAATTGATCATATCAACAACAAAACTAGCAGAAACCATTCTTTCTTTTTTTTTTTTTTTTGCTTTTTGGAGGGCAATTGGGATTAAGTGACTTGCCCAAGGTCACAGGGCTAGTTTTTTGTGGTTAAGTATCTGAGGTCACATTTGAACTCAGGTCCTCCCGACTCTAGGGCCAGTGCTCTCTATTCACTGCGCCATCTAGCCGCTCCTAGAAACCATTATTTCAATAGATGCAGAAAAGGCTTTTGACAAAATACAACATCAATTTCTATTAAAAACACTAGAAAGGAATAAATGGAGTTTTCCTTAAAATAAGTAGCATCTATCTAAAACCATCAGCAAGTATTTTATGTAATGGGGATGAGCTAGAAGCATTTCCAATAAGATCAGGGGTGAAACACGGATGTCCACTATCACCCCTCTAATTCAATCTAGTACTAGAAATGTTAGCAGTAGCAATAAGAGAAGAAGAAATTGAAGGAATCAAATTAGGCAAAGAAGAGACTAAGCTACCACTCCTTGCAGATGATATGGTGATATACTTAGAGAATCCTAGAGAATCAAGTAAAAAACTACTTGAGACAATAAATAAATTTGGCAAAGTTGCAGGATATAAAATAAACCTACAGAAATCCTCGGCTTTCCTATATATTTCTAAAGAAATCCAACAGCTAGAGATAGAAAGAGAAATCCCATTTAAAGTTACTGTAGACATTATAAAATACTTGGGAATCTACCTGCCAAAACAAACCCAGGACCTATATGAACACAACTACAAAACACTTTTCACACAAATAAAGTCAGATCTAACTAATTGGAAAAATATCAGTTGCTCATGACTGAGTTGAGCTAATATAATAAAAATGACAATTTTACCTAAATTAAATTACATATTTAGTGCCATACCAATTAATCTACCAAAAAATTACTTTATAGAGCTAGAAAAAATAGTAACAAAATTCATTTGGAAGGACAAAAGGTCCAGGATATCAAGGGATTTAATGAAAAGAAATGCTAGGGAAGATGGCCTAGCCATACCAGATTTTAATCTGTATTATAAAGCAGCAGTCATCAAAACTACTTGGTACTGACTGAGGAATAGAGTAGTAGATCAATGGAATAGATTGGGCACATGGGACTCAGCAGTCAATGGCTATAGTAATCTGTTTGATAAACCCAAAGACCCCAGTTTTGGGGATAAGAACTCACTATGTGACAAAAACTGCTGGGAAAACTGGAATGTAGTATGGCAGAAACTGGGCACAGACCAATATATAACACTATATACCAAAATCAAGTCTAAACAGGTGCACGATCTAAGTATAAAGCTGATACTACTGTAAGCAGTATGGAAAAGCAAGGAATAGTTTACCCGTCAGATTTATGGAGAAGGGAAGATTTTATGACCAAACGAGTCAGAGAGCAGTATAAAATGCAAAATGTATAATTTTGATTACATTAAATTGAAAAGTTTCTGTACAAACAAAGCCAATATAACCAAGACTAAGAGGGAAGTGGAAAATTGGGAAAGAATTTTTGCAACCAGTATCTCTGATAAAGGCTTCATTTCTAAAATATACAAAGAACTGAGTCAAATATATAAGAATACAAGTCATTCCCCAATTGATAAATGGTGAAAGGATATGAACAGGCAGTTTTCAGAGGAAGAAATTAAAGATATCTATAAGCATATAAAAAAATGCTCTAAAACACTATTGATTAGAGAAATGCAAATCAAAACAACTCTGAGGTACCACATCTCACTGGTCAGATTGGCTAAAATGACAAAACAGGAAAATGATAAATGCTGGAGAGGATATGGAAAAACTGGAACACTAATGCATTGTTGGTGGAGTTGTGAACTGATTCAAACATTCTGAAGAGCAATCTGGAACTATGCCCAAAGGGCTATAAATAAGTGCATAGCCTTTGACCCAGCTATACTACTTCTAGGTTTGTATTCTAAAGAGATCATAGAAGTGGGAAGAGGCCCTGTATGTACAAAAATATTATAACAGCTCTTTTTGTGGTGGCAAAGAATTGGAAATCAAGGGGATGCCCATCAATTGGGGAATGGATAAACAAGTTGTGGTATATGAATGTAATGGAATACTATTGTGCTATAAGAAATGAGGAGCAGACCGACTTCATAATAACCTGGAGAGACTTATACAAACCGATGCTGAGTGAGAAGAGCAGAACCAGGAGAAATTTGTATACAATTACAGACACAATGTATCTTGTGGACCAACTTTGATAGACTGGGCTCTTCTCAGCAATGCAAGATTATAAGACAACTCCAAAAGACTCATGATGGAAAGAGATGTCCACATCCAGAGAAGGAACTACAGAGTTTGAATGCAGATTGAAGCAAACTACCTGTTCTCTTTCTTTTTCTTGTTTTGTTTTGTTTCCTCTTTCCCATTATTCATTCCATTGGTTATAATCCTTCTTTACAAGGTAATTAATGTTTAATGTGAAGGTATCTGCAGATCCTATATTTGATTGCATGCCGCCACGGCAGAGGGAGAGGTAGAGAGGGAAGGGGAGAAAATTTGAAACTCAAGGGATTATGGAACTGAATTTTGTAAACTAAAAGTAAACAAACAAATTAATAAAAAGAAAGCCTATATGATAAATACTAAAAAACAAATTAAAGAAAAGAAAAAAACCCAAATCAATAAAATTGATAAAGAAGAAAACCAAATTACCAGTATCAAAAATGAAAAAGGTAAATTCATCTCCAATGAAGAGAAAATTAAAACAAAACCCAGGAATTATTTTGCCTAATTGTATGCCCATAAATTTGACAATCTTAGGGAAATGGATGAATATTTACAAAAATATAAATTGCCCAGATTAACAGAAGAGGAAGAAAAATACTTAAATAACCCCACCTCAGAAAAAGAAATTGAACAAGCTATTAATGAACTCCCCAGGGAAAAATCTCTAGGGCCAGATGGATTTACAAGTGAATTCTAACAAACATTTAAAGAACAATTAATTCCAATACTATATAGACTATTTGGGAAAATTGGTGAAGGAGTCCTACCAAATTCTTTTTGTGATACAAATATGGTATTGATACCTAAACTGGGAAGAGCCAAAACGGAGAAACAAAATTATAGACCAATTTCCCTCCTTAATATAGATGAAAAAATTTAAAATAAAATATTAGCAGAAAGATTACAGCCACTTGTCATGAGAATAATACACTTTGATCAAGTAGGATTTATAGCAGGAATGCAGGGCTAGTTCAATATTAGGAACACTATCAGCATAATTGATCATATCAACAACAAAACTAACAGAAACTATATGATTTTCTCAACAGATGCAGAAAAAGCTTTTAACAAAATACAACACGCATTTCTACTTGAAAACATTGGAGAGCATAGGAATAAATGGAGTCTTCCTTAAAATGACAAGTAGCATCTATCTAAAACCATCAGTAAGTATTATATGTAAGGGGGATAAGATAGATGCATTTCCAAAAAGACTGGTGGTGAAACAAGGGTCCATTATTACCACTGTTATTCAGTATGGTATGAGTAATGTTGGCTTTAGCAATAAAAGAAAAAGAAATTAAAGGAATTAGAATAGTCAAAGAAGAAACTAAGTTATCACTCTTTGCTGATGATATGATATCTCGCATCAAGTAAAAGCTACTTGAAATAATAAACAACTTTAGCAAAATTGCAGGATATAAAATAAACCTACATAAATCATCTGCATTTCTATATATTACTAACAAAGCCCAACAGCAAGAGACAGAAAGAGAAATTCCATTAAAAGTTACTGTAGACATTATAAAATATTTGGGAGTCTACCTGCCAAAACAAACCAAGGGACTATGAACACAATTACAAAACAGTTTTCACACAAATAAAGTCACATCTAAGTATTTGGAAAAACATCAGTTGCTCATGGGTGGGCTGAGCTAATATAATAAAAATGACAATTCTACCCAAATTAACTTACTTATTCAGTGCCATACTAATCAAACTACCAAAAAATTATTTTATAGAGCTAGAAAAAATAATATCAAAATTCATCTGGAAGAACAAAAGGTCCAGAGGATCAACGGAATTAATGGAAAGAAATGCTAAGGAAGGTAGCCTGGCCATACCAGATCTTAAATTGTATTATAAAGCAGCAATCATCCATCCAAACCACTTGGTATGGACTAAGAAATAGAGGGGTAGATCAGTGGATTAGGTTAGGCACACAGTAGTCAATGACTATAGCAATCTACTGTTTGATAAATCCAAAGACCCCAGCCTTTGGGATAAGAATTCACTGTTTGAATAAACTGCTAGGAAACTGGAAAATAGTATGGCAGAAACTGGGCATAGACCAATGTCTGACACCATATACCAGAATAAAGTTCAAATGGCTATATGATCTAGATATAAAGGCTGGTACTATAAAGAAATTAGGGGAGCAAGGAAAAATTTATCTATCAGATTTATGGAGAATGGAGGAATTCATGACCAAATAAGAGATAGGGGACATTATGAAATGCAAAATGGATAATTTTGATTACATTAAATTGAAGTTTTTGCACAAACAAAGCCAATGCAACTAATATTAGGAGGGAGGCAGAAAACTGGGAAAGAATTTTTATAACCAGTATCTCTGATAAAGGCCTCATATCTAAAATATACAGAGAAGTGAATCAAATTTACAAGAATACAAGTCATTCCTCAATTGATAAATGGTTAAAGGATATGAACAGGCAGTTTTCAGAGGAAGAAATTAAAGCTATCCATAGCCATATGAAAAAATGCTCTAAATCACTATTGATTAGAGAGATGCAAATCAAAACAACTGAGGTACCACATCACATCTATCAGATTGCCTAACATGGCAAAACAGGAAAATGATGAATATTGGAGAGGATGTGGGAAAGTTGGAACACTAATTCATTGTTGGTGGAGCTATGAGTTGATCCAACCATTCTGGAGAGCAATTTGGAACTATGCCCAAAGGGCTACAAAAATGTGCATACCCTTTGACCCAGCAATACCACTTCTAGGGCTGTATCCCAAAGAGAGAATAAAAATGAGAAAAGGACCCACATGTACAAAAATACCTATAGCAGCTCTTTTTGTGGTGGCTAAGAACTGGAAATCAAGAGAATGTCCATCAATTGGGGAATGGCTGAACAAGTTGTGGTATATGAATACAATGGTATACGATTATGCTATAAGAAATGATGAACAGGCAGACTTCAGAGAAACTTGGAAAGACTTATGTGAAGTGATGATGAGTGAGGGGAGCAGAACCAGGAGAACATTGCATACAGTAACAGCTACAGTGTACAAAGATTGATTTTGATGGACTTAGTCCTTCTCGGCAATGCAAGGACCTAAAACAATTCCAAGGGACACATGATGGAAAGTGCTACTCACATCCAGGGAAAGAACTAGGGAGTTGGAATGAAGATTATTTTCTTTTTTTTTTTCTTATGATTTTTCCCATTCATTATAACTCTTTTTTTACAACATGACTAATGTGAAAATGTGTTTAATAGGAATGTATGTATAGAGCCCATATTAGATTACAAACTGTCTTGGGGAAGAAGGGGGAGAAAATTTAAAACTTCCAGAAGTGAATGCTGAAAACTAAAAATAAATAATTTAATAAATTAGGAAAATTAAAAAAAAAGTCAAGCAAAAAAAATTCCTTGAAGAGATAAAGAAATCAAAAAGGAACAAAAAAAAATTTTAATCCAAATAAGATCAGCAGAGGAAAAAAATGAGAGCTATCCAAGAAAGTTATGATTGGATTCTTCTGTATCACTCTTCTTGCTTATAAAAGAGGATCTCAGAATTCCCCTCTTCAGCTCCATTACAGGGCACCTTTACCCTGGCAGCCTAATTCCATATAGCTCAGGGCTTTTTTTACCTAGGACCCATAGCGTCCAGGGATAGATTTCAAGCATTACAAACTTGGATAGAAAAAGATTGCATCTTTTTTTTTTTTTTTGCTTTTTGGAGAGCAGGTGGGGTTAAGTGACTTGCCCAAAGTCACATAGCCACTAAGTGTGTCAAGTGTCTGAGACTGGATTTGAACTCAGGTCTTCCTGATTCCAGGGCCAGTGCTCTATTCACTGTGCTACCTAGCCACCCCAGCATCTTTATTTTCATTAGACTCTAAGTGAAATTTAGTATTTCCTTCAATTGTGAATATCGGTAACAAACTACAGTAATATTAGCAATACCTGACTTTGTTATCAACAGAAATCAATGATATTTTCATATTATATTATAGTTGTTTCAAATATATCAAAGTATCATTTATACCCATCACTACTTCAAAATTACTGTAGTTACTAGACTGTACTTGATTATAATCCTGCTGTCTACATACACTTTACAATCCTCTGTATTTTATTTTATGCACTTAAAATCATTACTCTCAGAAGGAGTCTTTAGGTTTCACCAGATGGTCAAAGGAATCTTGGACACAAAAATTAAGAACCCCTGGACTAGACTGTCACCTCCCTTCATATTACCACAGAGTACAGAGTGAAACAGAAACCAGGATTTGTACTGTAGTATGAGCAGTGCTGAATAGGCCAGCAGCAAGGTGATTACCAGTCTCTAGATGTCAGAGTTCTCACTTTTATAGACTGAAAGAAAAGAGACAAGGGTCTAGGACTGGGAAAGCAAGAGCTAATGTCAGGCAGACCCAATAAGGAAGACATATAAAAAAGGTGAAGAAGAGACAGGGAGCAAAGAACCTATAATTAAACCATGTGGACCATGAAACCAATAAATAAGTAAATTCCCAGAAAGGACTTTCTTCTCAGATGATCCTTTCTATCTCCCGATCCCCCCCTCCTTCTTTACCTATCCAAATTGAAACTATCCTTTAAGACCCAGCTCTAGTTATCATTCATTCATTCATTCATTCAACATTTACTGAATCCTCTTACGTATAGGAATTTGGGCTAAGTACTATGGATACGGATACAGAAAGTCAGGAACTAGGTATAAACTAAATGCTGAATGTAGAGACCACTAGTACTAAAGGAATTCATACTGGTAAGAGATCACTAAAGGCAGAGGTGTATAGAGAGATTTCATAGGTTTCATAGAGTTTCATAAGATTTCAAAGGTTTCACAGAGAGATTCATGGACTCAGGATTAGAAGGGACTACAGAATGCATTTGGTCCAGCTCTTACCTAAAACAATTCCTTCTACATGTCTCAGAAAATGCTTCACCAACCTCTTCCTGAGCACTTTCAAAGATGGGGAACTTTTGACTTTGCTCAGCCCATTCCATTTCCAGGCATCTCTTAATTGTTAGAAAGTTCTTCCTTATACTAAATTGAAATCTCCCCCTGCCCCCCATCTGGGAAACTTCAATTTATTGATCCTAACTCTGTCCTACGACATTAAAAAGGTCAAATCTAATCCCTCTTCCACATGACAACATTAAGTCCTTTATTCTTCAGGCTAAATATCCTCAGTTTCTTTAACTGACAATTGTATGACATGGTTTCTTGGCTGGCTCATCATCCTCACTGAGCCCTTCTTCCTAAAATGTAGCTATAGTAACAGGACATATAATGATCCAGATGTGGTACAGTACAAAAGAACTACTTACTTTATCCAGAGTACTATTTTTTGGGTCACTAACCTATAATTGTCTATCCGTTTCCTGGTGTAATAGAGTATTGCTGGATTTGGGGTTAGAGGACTTGATTTTGAATCTTGCCATAACACTTACTATCTACCTAGCTTGGGCAAGTCAGGTTCTTTTTCTGTAAAATGAAAGGATTCGGTTTTGTTTAGTTGTTTTTCAGTCATGTCCAACTCTCTGTGACCCTATTTGGGGTTTTCTTGGCAAAGACATTAGAGTGGTTTACCTTTTCCTTCTCCAACTCAATTTACAGATGGGGAAACAAAGGCAGAGTTAAAGGACTTGGCCAGGGTTACACAGCAAGTAAGTGTCTGAGGCCACATCTGAACTCAGAAAAATGAGTCTTCATTTTTCAGACTCCAAACTCAGCATTCTATCCACTGCACAACCTAACTGCCTAAAGTTGTCATAATCCATAGTCTGCTTGTTGCTAAATTATGTGAGGGTGCATAGTAAAAGCTTAATGAATAGTTTGTTGATTGGTTATTTACTAATATACTTTCATTTCAGCGACTAAATAAGCTCTGAGGGCAGGGACTATGATTCTCATATCTCTTGTAACTGACACGACACCCTCATAGCACCTAGTACACCTAGCACAGACAGACTGGGAAGGTAACAGGTGTTAACCTTTTGACTGGCTAATGATTTGACCAGTCTTGTGACATTCCTGGCAGCCAGATGTCTCCCCATAATGTATGGCCGGATAGCTCTAGCTGCCTACCTGGCTTTTTCCTGCTCCAGTATACGGGCACACTCTTGGGCCTCTTGTAGCTGCTGCTGAGCCTTGTGTTCTGCCAGCCGACATGAGTCTTCACTAGTGACCAATTGGGCCTCTAAGTCTTGCACCTGGAAAAGCAAAAGCATGAGGCACCAGAGGGCTGGAAGGAGTGATTGCTCAGGATCCTGGGAGTTTAAGGGTTCTTCAGTTTTGCTGCTATTATTTGGTCTATTTCAAGTATACACGCAGTTTCTAGGAAAGTCAGTGGCTTTCTACCAGGTCCTCTCCCTTATCTCTGGCAACAACTACATGGTTTTCACTTAGACATCTGTGTCCTCTGCTTCACACATCTGCTGCTCCAAAGTCACATAGCAGGCAAATGATCTTGGGTGAATATAAAACTAAACTCACAGCAAAAGGTTATGAGCAAAGAGGAGGGGTTGGAAGAAAGGGCTTCCTACTAAAGAAGGAAACTACTCTCAATAAACATTGGTGGAACATGTTCTAGCCTGGAGCACCCCTCAATCCCCAAGAAGTTCTGACAGGAAGGCGAGCAGACAATGCTCACTTGGGCCTGCACTTCCCTATTCTAAAAAGAGAACTCCACACCACACGTAGCAGTTCAGAAAAGCAGCTTTACACTTCTCCCACACCCTTGGGGGGCAGGGCTCCAGATGACCTGTTTCTGTAATCTCTCTCTATGCTGCAACAGGATGCTCATCTCTTCCTGAAGGGTGGCAAGGTCATCTTGATGCTTTTTTCTTGTCTCCTTCAGAGCCTTCTGAGCTTCCTGCAGCTGGGCCCAAAGGCTCTCCATATTCTCCTATGAAGGAGAAAAGACAAGATAAGTGGTAAATAGTGACGTAGCTCATTTGTCTGTAGGGGCCTAAGCTTTCGATCCTTGTTCCAAATGTGTCTTGGTCCAGATTCTCTTTTAATTTGAGTAGACAACTTTCAATTCTTCTATCATAAGCACTTATTCACTTAAAGAGCCCTCTAAGCCATTTTTCTTTTTAGCTCTTCAGTGACTTTTCATAGCTACTTCAGGCTCTCATATCTTCTTTCTGCTTTGCTCCCTGAGTTGATGGCAGTTTTCACTCCAGGGTCAGGCTCCCTACCTGTTCCTTTAACTTTTGGGTCTTCATGTCCTGCCTCAGTCGCTCCAGTTGCTGGCCAGCATCAGCTAGTTCATTCTGGGTCTTCAAGAGTGTATCCAGTAGTGACATCCTTTCCTTTTCTATCTGTAGCTGCATCTGCACAGAAACAAGGAAATGTACATTAGAGCAGAGGTGCTCAACAGGATTTCCACACTCATCACCCTTGTAGCCGTTAGCCCATAGCTGCTATGAGGCCATCTGGTTTAATCAGCTGGCACTGAAAGCAGGGTTCAATGCTGAAAGTCAGGAAATGTCTTAACTTATCTGACACCCAGAACCAGGAAGTCCTGAAAGTACTGTGTATTTGTGGTAATAACCCAAGGAAGATATATCACTTCTTCCAGAGCATCATTTCACCACCACAGCTGTGACCGATTCACCACACAGGACAAATTTATCAGAGAGGAAGGATGGGCAAACGTTGGAGGTAATAAAGAATCAAAGAGGGATACTTAGACTTATTCCCTACCTGGCATCTGCTGTTCTCAGCCTGGGCATGATCCTCTATCCTCTGTGCCTGGGCAGCTTCAGACTCCTCCTGCAGCTCTCTCAGCTTCTTCTCACAGGTCTCCTCCAGGTCCACTTTCTCCCTTTCCATTTGTTCTAATACGGACTCCAATTCCTGCCTGTGCTTGGTGTAATCCATCTCCTGGCCACATGGAGGAAACTACATCAGCACAGATGGGCGAAGCAGGACAGCAAATTCTAGTTCCCTAATGTCACTCATTGGTCCCAACGAAAGAACAGAACTCCAGGAAAGTCAGAGACCAACCTTTCTACAACTTTCTACTTTCTACAACTATACTTAGGCAGGGGCAGCACCAATTCTTTCTAGGGTATCCACCAACCTAAAAGAGTCCCCAGGGTGTCATGACTGTCAAAACCTTAGAAAACTTGCAAGTCACTTAACGCCTCCACATGACCTCCTCTGGGCACACTTCCCATCTACCATACCAGAGCTGTGCTGGCCTCCACAGGTAGCTTTCTCAGCTGCTCTCAGTTCTCTGTCCTATATATTCCCATGCTTCTTCTAATTCTTGCTTGTGCTGGGTACACTCTATCTCCTAAATTCATGGGAGAAACTATGCAGAAGATACCACAAACCTGTTGTAGTAACAATATGCAAGGAAAAATCACATTCACTGTAAAAATAATAATATGACGATGATAACAATTATCGTTAACATTGATACAGTGCATTTCAGCAGCCTAAGAATTATAAAGCCACTTTCAGATGGGCTAACAAAAGGAGCCTTAGAGCCTAGAATAGTAGGATGGATAATGAAGAACTTAGGATTAAGAAAAATGGCTATGGTAGAAGATCAGGATGCACAAGAGAACAGTCCCCTCCTGTTACACAAAGGATAGGTCTTGTCCTTAAAGATCAGTGTGATTATGTGAATAATGAGAGAAGGGGAAAAAGGGGAGACACTAAGCCTTCCTCTCTCCCAATCATGGCCTCTGATATTCAGCCTGACCAGAGTATCAAGATCTTACTAGTCAAAGCCTGGAGAACTGAGAGGGGTGAGGCAAGTAGTTGCGGCTAGTTCTGAGGCTAATAGAAACCTATTTACATTTGTTTTTTGAGGTGGTAGTGGTGGTGATGATTTGGTGTTTTGTGCAAATCTTTGCTGGAGAACTTGGCTTTGGGAATCTGATGGAAAATAAGAGCATTTCCTACCATTCTTATCCTGGCCCTGGGATCTAAGTGACTCCACATAAGTACCCAACACACAGTTCTGTTCCCATGAAGGGATAGATTCTCTTCCTTTATCTATTAATGGCCTAGCTCTCAGTTAATCCAAATTCCAGGGGTTCCTTCTCCTAACTTAATTATCCATGAGGCTTGATAAAGGACTCTTATTTCTATGGCTATGATAGGCCTCTCTCCAACATAAGTGGGAGAGCAAAAAGGACCTCGTGGGGGCACTCTTGTCAGTTCAAACCATGGCTTGTGCTCCCCAGTCTGTCAGTTACCTTACCCTCTTCTCCTGCAGCATTTTAAGTTCTTCTTCGTAGCTAGCCTGCTGCCGCTGCAGAGCTGTCCGACTCTCCTCCTGTATCTGGTCCTGATATTTGGCCACCATGTCCCGTTCCTGCTCTGCCTGCCGTCTCTCTGCTTCCAGTTCCATCTGAAGGCACCTTACCTCCCCTGAAAAAGGGAGCTGAGCTTATGCTCTGACCTCACAGGCAAAGCCCAGCCCTCCCCATGGGAATGTGATCCACCTTTCTCCAGGTCGAAGACCTTGCCTAGGAGCAGACCCCCAGCTACTCCCAGGGCCTTCATGCTTCCCAGCTTTTTCAAAAGGGAAAGACCAGAGGCCACCCTTTCCCTCACCTTGGATAACCTCCTTGGCTTGTGTGACTGTTTGAATCTGCACCACCAGCTGCTCCTTGGAAACCTCCATCAGAGAGCTCTGCTGCTGAGCCTCAAACAGGTGGGTTTCTAACAGTTCTTTGGCTGATCTGTGAGATCCAGAAGTCAGGGAAGACTCTCTACAGCCCCTGCCCACCCTCCCCAAGCCCAGTAGCCCCTAGGAGCTCCCAAAGAATCCTTAGTTGGGACAGGCCCCAGTACACAGGTTTGCCAACCAATTCTCAGCAAACAGAGGAAGGGCAGGGAACATGAGCTCTAGGTTCCCAACTTATTCTTAACTTTCTTAGATAGGTGCAGTTAGGGAGCCTGCATAGCCAACCTGCCCCCATGTCCATGCTAATCTGCAAGGGCTAGAATTCAATCAGCAACATTTATTAAGCATTAACTAAGCACCAGTCATGGTGTTAAACACTATGGTTACAAAGACAAAATTGAAGGAGCTTAAATTTTACTGGGAGAGTCAAGTATTTATAGAAGTATGTGTAAAATATATACAAAATAAATATTCAGTCATGTGGAAGATGGAGGTACTAATGTTTGGGGGCGGGGGTGTGAATAAGGAAAGGTCTGATGAAGAAGCAGAGTTTGTGCTGAGCCTTGAAGGACACCAGTGGTTAGGAGGAAAGGGGGAAGCCAGTGCAAAGGCACTTGTATGAGAGATGTAGCTTCATGTGTGAGAAACAGGAAGAATGACAATTTGACCAGATTCTGTACAGCGGCTGGAAGGGAATAATGCATAAGATTGACAGCTGGTTGTAAAGGCTTTTAAACTGTTAAGCAGAATTTGTATTTGATCCTAAAAGTAGTAGGGAGCCACTGGAAGGCAGGGGCAGATGTGGGCTTTTGGGATATCCTCTGGCAGCCATATGGAGAATGTGACACAGGTCCCCACCTGAGCTCCAGGAGCTGCTCAGAAAGACCCTGTTGGTCCCGCTCCAAGGCCTTCAGGTGCACCTCCAGGGCAGCCTTGTCCCGGACCAGGGCCTCCTTCTCCTGGCTCATCCGCTCCCGCAGAAGCCCTTGCCGAGCTGTCTCCTGATGCAGCTGCTCCAGCTCTGCGGTGGCCACCTCCAACTGGCGCTGGGCCTGAGAAGAGCAAAAAATGGAAATGAGGGTGAGAGGGAGCGGGGGAGGAGAAGGAGGCAGAAGAAATGATTCCTTGTGCTACATCCTGCCTTGGGATTCTTAAGGCTTGGCTACATGAGAGGCCACAGAACACTGGAAGGCTCTACTATCAAGCAGGGTCTCTGGGGTTTGGTGTGTGTTTGGGATGACAACAGGCAAAATCAAGACTGTCAGGCAGGTTAATGTGATCCTTTCCAGAAACCATGCTACAAGTATCTTAAAGAATTCAAGCTTGTAGGGGCTGGTAGGTGGTGCAGTGAGTAAAGTGCTGGCCCCAGAATCGGGAAGACCCGAGTTCAGTTCTGGCCTCAGACACTTAATACCCACACAAAAAAACTAGTTGTGTAACCTTGGGCAAGTTACTTAACCCCAATTGCCCTCTAAAAGGCAAAAAAAAAAAAAAGAATTCAAGCTTATCTTTGATGGTTTAATGGTAAAAAGCTATCTATAAGTGCTGATGGTGAAACTACTCTAGTCCCTCACAAAAGGCTTCTGTCCCTTGAGATGCTAGTTAGGAAATGAGTCTGGAAAATAGGGAGAAAAAAACCATTCATACTTGCAAAATTAGGGGTTGACCTTCTAAGGAGCTTAAAGGCAGGGAAGCAGTGTGGTATAATTGAAATTAGGAGGCCAATATTCACAGCTCCCCCCACCCCCAGCCTCAGTCTCTTCATCTATAAAATAAACATAACAATACTGGCACTACTTTTCTCATGGAACTGCAGAAAGGAAATATGACTTATTACAAAGCTCTGATTCCCAGAACTCAAAAGAGAAAAAGCTGCAAAGTCAAACAAAAGAGTCTAAGCTTTCTCCCTGTGGCAGTTTTTTAACTGTTGTGAAGCTAAGGGGAAAATGAGAGCCAGACCACTTTAAATGGCATTTTGATGGTGGAAACAAAGTTGGTTGTTTTTTTTTTTTGAGGGCTAATGTGGTTATTGGTGGTCAAAGGAGCCCTCAAGGAGGGTCGTAGCACTGAGATGCTGAAGAACCATTACATGAAGATGATAAGCTCATAGATTTAGGATTGAGAGAAACCTTCGTCTAACCCTTCATTTTAGAAATTTGAGACCGAAGACCAGAGAGGATAAATAACAAGCCTAAGGTAACAATGATGCTAAAAGGCAGTGCTGCAGTGTGAATCCAGGCCCTTGCCTCGTGATCCAGCACACATTCCAATGAACCAGCTGCCTCTGACCATTGGTCTGTGCTGTGTCCTCTCACCTCATCCAGTTTCTCCTGGGTTTCCGTCTTCTCTTCTCTCATCCTGTTTAGATCCTCCTGAAGCTCTGCCTCAGCATCCTTAGCTTTCTGTAGCTGCATCTCTAGGTGTGCCTTCTCCACCCAGAGGGCCTCCTTTCTCCTTTCAGATTCATCCAGTTCCATCTGCACAGCACTCCTGGTCTTCTCTGCTGATTCTACTTTACCACAGACAGACTGGTTTTCCTGCTCTAACTATAGTCCCCCAAAGTTAAAGGTATTAAGAGAAAAGGAATGGGAGGCAAGAAGCAGATGTCAGTAAAATACATATGTGGTTTAGGGGGCAAATTCTGAGCTTGGAGGGAGTGGGATCCCACCAGCTCACCTGCAAGAGCTGCTGGTTGAGCCTCACTTTATCTAAGGCCAAGGCTTCATTCAGGGCACTCAGTTTTACTGCTGCATCCCGAAGATCAGCTACTTCTGCCTTGAGGGTGCTCTCTGCTCCTGTCAGCTCAGCAACTGACTGTTCTGCCTACAAGCACAAAGAGATGAAGAGTTTCTCCTTTTCTACCTTCCCAAACAGCTCATCTCTCCCACCCCAGACGCCTTCTTTTCACACAGCTAAGCTGGCTGCAGGATCCTCTTGCTGCTTCAGTTCTGAGCACGGGCCTTCTGAAGCTACCTTTCTGTTCTCTCTGGGTTAGAGGAGATGGGCCACATGCCCTCTCTGCAGAGGCACTTCTTTCTGCTCCTCCTGGCTGAGGGGCAAGGCTGGGCTATACCTTGGCCAGGGCTCTTGCCACCTCTGCTCTCTCTTGATTCAGCAGCTCCTCTTGCAGCTGGCTCTTCTCTAGTGTCTCCCTCAGGGTGATCAGTTCATTCAGTGATGCAGACTGTCTGGCTTCCAGGCCCTTTAAAGTCTCCTGACTATAGGAAGAAGGAATGAGAGAGGGGATTCTCAATGAAAACACAACAGCACACACCTCCATGGACTGTTTCCTCATAGTAAACATCTATGACAGTTAAATGTGTGCATATTCAAGGAAACAGTACTAGATCTAGAGTCAGGGTCCAGGTCTGAATCCTGGCTCTGCCACTTACTATCTGTAATTTTGTCTTAGGTAAGTAACTTCAAACATATGGGCTTGTTTCTTTGTCTTTAAAATGAGATGGAATGAAATATGGCTTAGATGACTTCTAAGGTCCCTTGTTTTCAATCAATGATCCTATGGTTGCATATGATCTTTTGGAGAAACAACCATTAAAATTTCTTTTTAATTGAGTTTCATCAAAGTTTATTAATTGAACAAAAACCAAACTTGAGATCTAACTTGGACCTTCCAGCCCAGATTCCCCTTTCTTGCCTCCTTTTGGGGCTCTCTTTTCCCCACAAAATAGTCACTTAATTGGACCCAATTTCTGACAGACTTCTTATTCACCCATTCTCCAAAGAAGTGTATGTTGGTGGACAAGAAAAGACAAATGGGCAAAAGCTAAGAGGGGCATTTTAAGTCAGGTACCAAAGGGAAAGCAGATGTGGCAATACTCACAGGCAATCCCTCTCTCGAACAGCCTGCTGCAGCTCCTCCTCCTGCTCTACCTTCTCCCCCTGAGCCAAGTCCCCCTGCAGCTGAAGCTCTGTGTTGACCCTGCGGAGGCGCCAGGCCTCCTGTTCTAGGACCTCCAGCTGCTGCTGGAGCTCCTCCCTAGCCTTTTCCAGGTGCTCTCGATTCCTGGGAGGAGAACATGTGTGATCACAGACTCTAGGACCAAAAGTCTTTGCCCACGCGAGACATTAGCAGGTGCTTCCCCTGAATTTCCCACCTTTGTTATTGGGGCCAAAGACTCTTTCCTTGGACCAGAAAGGTTCAATGTAAGTACAATAGACAGCAATGAAGGTCCTAAGAAGCATGAAGTTTCAAGAAAGTATCATGCAGGATGGTACAGACAAGTCCCAGAGCGAGGCTCTTCCCTTCTCCTCAAAAGTAGAAGTAGACAGGGGTGGAAAGGCTCAGTGACCAACCAGCAGGACTGTTTACCTGTTGAGAGAGTCCACCTCCCCCTGGAGGCCCTGGGTCTGCCCTGCCAGCACATCTCGTTCCCCAGTGAGCTTCTGGAGTCGCTGCCTCAGGGCCTCACCCTCTTCCTCCCATTGGGTGTGCTGATGCTGCCAGAAGCTCACAGCCTCCTGACAAGTTGAAAGCTGCTGCCTTAGGCCCTGGAGGGAGGTGTAATAGGAACAAGGCAGCAGAGCAAGTCGTGATCATGGGAGGGATGCAAGAGATCAACAGGTAATGAGCCAGGACCAAATCAACAACAGAATGCGATGTCATTAAAACTGGGCTCCTGTGGTTTCTGGGCTGCCATCATTTCTAAGGCATGATCCTTTTTAAGTTTGGGAGTCAGGGAACTCAGAAGGAAAGTCTGGGGACTTTACAATGGGATATGTAGGTAAAATAGCAGCAGGAAGACCTGGGGCCTGAGGAAGGGGACAGGGAACAGGGGTGCTGAGGTAAAGGTTCTGAGTTTGGGAATGGCTGAAATCCCTGAAGCCCTCCTCCACTATAATCATACCCCAGTTGCAGTTCTCATACAGTGCTCTTTGAGGGGAGGGAGTCACTTTGCACAAACATACTACTATTACGTACTACTACTACTACTATAATATACACAAAAGACAGATGAGGAAGTGAATGTTATTTTTTGGTAACTTAGAAAACATACTTAAGAGCATTAAAACTCTTTAAGGTGAGAGGGTCAGATGAGGCTAAGGAGGAATGTGGGGTGTGGACAGTCCAAATGTGCTAGGCCTGTAGAAGAGGGAGTACATCCTCTTACCTGCACTGCCTGGCGCTTCTTAGTCAGAACTGAGCGCACCAATATAAGAACCTTATCTGGATCTTCAGAAAGGAGCTGGCAGAAGCCACTGGATTCCAGCTCTAGGGAGTTCTCTAGTCCAGAGCCTTGGTTCTCACTGTCCTCATCACCTACCACTACCTGAAATACAAAGTGGAAGTGTTGCTATTCCCAGCCAACGTTAAATGTCCAAAGGGGATCCAAGCCTAGGAAAGATTCTCTCTTCTACAGAAGACTCTGTAAGTAAAGCCCCATCAACCCACATTTTCAGAGTCATAGAAATTTTAGTGTTCAAAGGAACCTTAGGGGTCACCTCCTTCAAGCCTTTGCCTAATGCCCAAATCCCTTCTAAAATATTTACAGAATCGCATTTGAAAGCTGGAAGGTTCTAGAGTGGTCATCTAGTCCAATCCATCCACAAAAGGAACTATATAACACCCAAAAAGTGGTCATCCAACCTCTGCTTGAAAATATCCAAGGTAGGGGAATCACCTCTTGAGGTGGGTGGCCCATTCAAATTCTGGACTCATTGCTGATGGAATCCTAATTAAGCTGCCAACAGCCCCAATATTTTAGCTTCCTTATAGGCCTCAATGAACAGCAGGCTCACTGCACCTACCTAGCCACTTACCCCTCTCCCCCCATTCGATGTCGTAACATCTTCATATATGCCTCACTGCTCACTAGAACAACAGGTGTGTCCATGAACTCATAGTTCTCACAGAACAGAAGGCATGTCCATATGATGAGATCCTAGCCACTGCCCCCAGACCCATTCCCACAGAAACAGGTGTGTTCTTGTATTCAACCACAATCACATCATCTATCCAGCCCAAGAGAGGACCACAATATCTAACTATCCATCTTGACCAGACAGCACCACAATAGCTAGTCAATTAAGAGGGCAGCACGACCAGAATGTTTAACCATCAAACCATAGATGGAACCCCTCCTCCATTACCTAATCCCTTAAGAAACTCTTCCTGCCTTTTTAATATCAATAATATTCCTATATTCTATGTAAATTTTGATTGTGTAATCAGCATCTTTACCCTATAAAAATCCATCTTGCTTTCTCTGAAGTTATTGGTTCCTCTTGGAATTTAGCCCACTTCATGAGAGGCATCAATCTCAATAAATGCCTACACTTGGATTAGAAGTGGTCTGACAATTCTTTGAGACAATTCTACCACAAGACATCATGAAACCCCAATAGTTTTTGGGTGGGCAGAGCCCCCACCGCAACAATTGCTAGGACATTTTTTCCTAACATCAAACCTAAACTGCCACTTTTGTAACCTGTACCCATGATTCCTGGTTCTGCCCTCCGGAGCCAAACAGAATAAGTCTAAATCTGCTTCCACACAAGACCCTTTCAAATGTTTGAAGATAGCTTTCATGCCCACCTTCAGTTTTCTCTTTTCTAGGATAAACATATCTAATTCCTTCAACTAGAGTTCATATGACATGACTAAAGTTCCTTCACTATTCTAACAAGTGCCTGTGGTCATCTTTGCTTGAACATTTCCTTTAATGGAGTTTAGGTCTCACATAGCAGCTCATTAAAGCTCATTACTGTCATCAGACAGCATCAACCATTAGAAAATGTTTCTTCTAGAGAGCTGAAATCTGCCTCCTTATAACTTCTAACTATCAGTCCTAATTTTCACCTCTAGAACTACTTAGAACAAAGTAAATAAATGCCTCTTTCAGCCCTTTACTTCTGAAGACAATTATCATATCTCCCCTTAGTTTTCTCTTCTTCAGACTAAACATCTTCAGTTACTTCAATATAAGCTCAAGTAACATGACTTCCAGACCCTCCACCATCCTGTTCCCTTCTTCTGGACAAACTTCAGTTTTTTAAGGTCCCTCCTAAAGTGTGTTATCTAGAACTGGATATAAAGGTATATCAGATATGGTCTGGCCACTACAGAGTTTGGTGGAAATATTTCCTCCCTTCTAGATACCACTTCATAAATGCAGCCTAAGACAAAATTAAACATTTTGGCTGCTGTGTCACCTTGCTGACTTTTAATGAACTTGCAGTTGATTTAGAGGAAAAAAATCTATCTATGATTCAGACCCTTTTCACATTAACTGCTGTCCCCATTCTACACTTCTGCAGCTGACTTTCTGATCATAATTACAAGACTATATAATTATTTCTATCAAACTTCATTTGTTAGATTCCATTCATCTTTTCAACCTGTTGAGATTTTAAAGGGAAGAGGATATGACTCCACTATGCAATATATTAGTGATCACTTATTCTGGAAGATAAGATAGAAGTCCATCATTCCTACCCTAAACCCAGAATCCAGGGTGTCAACAGGACACATATCGATGAATCGTCAATGAAAAGTTCTTTGTAGACAATAAAAGGAAAAGTGAAGAATATGACTTTCACTTAACAGGAACCTAATCTACTTTCTGGTCCCAAATAAAATCAGTGAAGGGAAAGAGAGGACTCACTGGAAAGAGAATACAGGCCTCACCTTTTCTAGTACTGAAAAATGACCACTATTGCTTAGTTTTATCCCTTTCATATTTCCATCTCACAGTCTTTCTCTACATGTAACACCAAGAAAACTCACCCATTAAGTCCTAAGCTTGAACTGATGAATTTCTTTGGACTATGAGAAAAAAACCCCAAACAGGAGAGAGATGCCTGGGGAAGTGAATGATAAGTAGTCTGGGTTACCCAAAGGCAGTACCTCTGGCTTACCCATACCTGAGTTATGTCCTTGATCACTTGCTGCAGAGACAATTTCTCTTCCCAGGCATTTTTGGTGAGAGATGCTTCATGTTCCATTAAATCTGAATGATTTGTCTCCTAAATGGGGAGTGGAACATAGATATGAGCTAAGAACTTGCAAACTGGAACTATATATCCCTAGCCACAAACTGGTGTTAACAAGTCCTATTGTCCTTAATTAGACAATATTTATACAGCATTTTAAGATTTGCAAAGTGTTCAACAAACTATCTCATTTGATCCTCACAAAAACTCTTGTGAGGTAGGTGCTTCAAGTATTCTTTTCTTTTTTTTTTTTAAAGCAGTTGGGGTTAAGTAACTTGCTCAAGGTTACATGGCCAGTTATTTCTGGGTGTGGTGCTGAGTATCTGAGCCTGGATTTGATCCCCCAGTCATCCCGACACTGGAGCTGGTGCTCTTACTCACTGAGCCACCTGGCCACCCCTAAGCAATTGGGGTTATGTAACTTGCTCAAGATTACACGGCCAGGTGTTTCTGGGTGGGTGCTAAGTGTCTGAGCCCGGATTCGATCCCCAGGTCATCCCGACTCTGGGGATGGTGCTCTTACTTGCTGTGCTACCTGGCTGCCCCTCAAGTATTATTTTCAAAATTGTTTTTATTGATCACCATTTTTTATATCATTGTATTTCTCCCCAGCAGCCCTTTCTCTCCCATTTCCAGAGAGCTATCCTATATAATAAGTGGTATTTTTTAAAGACATAAAAGAAAAAGAGGGAAAAAGTCAGCATAACTGATCAATATATTGAAAAAGTCTGAGAATATGTACAATATACCATATACCTTCAGTTCTGCTGACGGGGGAAGTAGGGGAATCTTCTCATATCTCTTCTTTTGAGCCATGCTACTCCAAGTATTATTATACCCACTTTGGAGATGAGGTGAAGTGACTTGTACATTGTAACTAGTAAGTTTCAGAGAGGAATTTGTAATGACGGTTCTTCTGATTGGGTCCAGTATTCTTTTTTTTTTTTTGCCTTTTTTTTGGAGGGCAATTGGGGTTAAGTGACTTGCCCAAGGTCACATGGCTAGTTTTTGTCTTAAGTGTCTGAGGCTGGATACGATCTCAGTCTTCCTGACTCCATGGCCAGTATTCTATTCACTGTGCCACCTAGCCACCCCCAGGTCCAGTATTCTTTTTTTTTTTTTTGCTTTTTGGAGGGCAACTGGGGTTAAGTGACTTGCCCAAGGTTACACGGCTAGGTTTTTTTTTGTGTGTGTGTGGCTGTTAAGTGTCTGAGGCTGGAACTGAACTCGGGTCCTCCTGACTTCAGGGCCAGCATTTTACTCACTGCACCACCTAGCCACCCCCAGGTCAGTATCCTTAATGCTACACCATGCTACCTTTCTTTTTACCCTAAAGATGTTCACCCAATCCCACCTCCACCTTGGTTACCCAGAGAAGCCAAGAGTGCCCTAAGAGGGTCCAGACAAGAGATAGGTGCTGTCCTAGAGCAGCAAATTGGTGCCTGAGATCAACTATTGAGCCAAAAAAAAAAATCTTAGTAGTAAGGCTGGAGATAACACTTAAAATAGATTTCTCTTTTAATTTCTTTCAATTGTGTCAGTGCTGATGAATGCTTAGTGATCTAAGAGGATCAAAACAGGTCCAGTTCCTTGTAAGCCACAGCGTGAACAGCCTGGATCTTGAAGTTGAAATGGATTTTAGTGGTCAAGTAATCCAATTTCCCTTCCCTACAGAAATACCTACTAAATCAGCCCAGATAGAGGTCATCTAGTTCCTAGAGTACCCCAGAGATAGGAAGTTCACTACTTCACAAGGCAGCCCATTCTATTATTGGAAAGGTCTGACAGAAAGTATTCACTCAGAGTAAGATTCTTTCTATGCTTTGTCTGTCCTCTGGAAAAGAGAGTAAATCTACTCCTATCCTTAGTCATTAGGTATTTAAAGACAGTGATTAGGGGGGCTAGGTGGTGTAGTGAATAGAGCACCAGTCCTGGAGTCAGGAGTGCCTGAGTTCAAATCCAGCCTCAGACACTTAACACAAAAACTAGCTGTGTGACCTTGGGCAAGTCACTTAACCCCAACTGCCCTACCAAAAAGCAAAAAAATTTTTTTTAAAAGTTAAAATAAATAAAGACAGTGATCATGTTTTGCTTCAAGTGTTTTATTCCTTTTTTTGGAAGGGGCAATTGGGGTTAAGTGACTTGCCCAAGGTCATACGGCTAGTTTTTTGTGTTAAGTGTCTGAGGCTGGATTTGAACTCAGGTCCTCCTGATTCCAGAGCTGGTGCTCTATTCACTGCGCCACCTAGCCGCCCCTGCTACCTTCTTCTTTAGTCAGTTTTCCTTTCAAAAAGTGAGTCAGTATCACACTGCCAAGGGCACACACTTAATATGTTTTTCTAGGGTTGTCCTGAGGATCTTCAGGTTTTGGCAAATTTGGTTCTTAGTCCAAACTGAGGGATTTCACTAAATCCTTCAACTGGGTACTTTTTTTTTTTTTGAGTAGAGAAGGCAAGGTAATTGGTGTTAAATGACTTGCCCAAGTCTCAGAGCTAGTAAGTGTGTCAAGTGTCTGAGGCCGGATTTGACCTCAGGTCCTCCTTACTCCAGGGCCAATTCTCTATTTACTGTGTTACCTAGCTGCACCCCCCAACTGGGTACTTATTGATATAAAATATGTTGGCTTGATTACACAGGATACCTCAGGCCCTTCACCTCCAATTTCTCCAGACAAAAGACAACATACCAGGATATCCATGGTGTCCCTCAGAGCCTTCATCATCTTTTCCTGCTCCTCATTTTGTTTTTTACTTTGAGCCAGCAAGGCAGAAAGTTCAGTGACCCTAAGGGGAAGGGCACAACATTATTGTAGAATGGTCAGTTCACTGCTGAGAAGAGAACACCCCTTAGCACTCTTTTCTAGCAAATCCCACTACATCTCTCTGGTGCTCCCAGAACCCTCTCTGTGCTCCATAAGTATCACACAATGCTAACACCTAAAATTGGGTTGAAACCAAAAGCAATTCAGAACACATGCACAAATTTACCACAACTCAAGGCTGGAACACTTGCTTTGGGGCTTGAAAGGTGAAGAAAAGCCTGGGCTGGGAGCTCTCCAGGCCCAGGTTAGTCTTGATGTCAAGTACCCTGGAGCCAATAAGAACATTAGAATTGCCACAATGGGACAGTCTTATGATCCCTCTAGCCTAGAATTCTGTCTCTAAAAGGGTACTTATTAGTATGTTACAGTTTATAGCTATTTTGTCAACTTTAAAAGATTAAAGACATCATCAAATATCTTAATTTTTCTGAATCACTCATTACAAATCTGTCATCTATTAGTTTATCCTTTTTAAAGTCATTTATTTTTAGCTGATGTCATTTTTAAAGATATAACCACCTACTTTATAAACTGAAACTTCCTTTTATTTGTTCTAAATTACCTTTCAGTCTTCAAGGTTTTCCTCTTAGTTTTGGCACTCTCAGGGTGCCTGGCTTTTCTTGATTTATCCTTTCCATTTCTATCATATCTTTTGAAACTTTGATCATACTTACACATCCCAGTCTGTCTTTTCATATCTTTTTAGTCTGTTCTCAACTAGTAACTTCCTCATCTCCCTGTTTATTTCAGATGGCCTTTCTTGGACCCTCTTCACTCTCCCTATGCCTCAGAAGTGTATGTGAGTATATGCTATTTCCAGTATGGATGCATTAGAGGTTTGTGTTGTTTTAATCCCCTCCTAGATGATATTCTGGTTAGGTTTTTTGACTGTGGCAGCACAATGAGTCAGTGTCTTCAGAAAATAGTCCAGGAAAACTCACAGGCCCTTTCCTGGGAGGAAAATGACAGCCCAGAATCCTAGATGGTTGCATTTATTTTCCCCCTTATATTTGCCCATACTGAAAGACCAACTGGCACTTTTCTACCCATATAACTTTCAGCTGGTATGTTTTTATTCCTTATAGGGAGATGTCATTGCATATGGATGTTGATAGGGAGATGCTGTTACATATGGAAACAGGAGGAAAGGGACTAAGGACTTAGTGTAGGAGGGTTAATCATAGTCTTTGACTGCCATTTTCTTGTCTTATAACCCTAAAATACTGTAAGCAAAGGACATATCTCATAAAAGGTCATTATTGTTACAGAACTTGTGACCTCATCAAGGTTCCATGGGATTTTTAAGTGCCCCATTACTACCTCAATAGCTAGTCTAGTGGAAGCAAACTTCCAAGAAGGAAATATAAGATGGGAAAAAATCCTTTTAAAGGAACAAAGATCAGCAATATGCCACAATTGTAGTTTTCAGTTGTACTTTTTTTTTTTTGGAAGGGGGAAGGCAAAGGCAATTGGGGTTAAATGACTTGCCCAAGGTCACACAGCTACTAAGTATCAAGTGTCTGAGGCCAGATTTGAACCCAGGTCCTCCTGACTCCAGGACCAGTGCTCTGTTCACTGTGCCACCTATCTGTCCCTCAGTTGTACTTTCTAACTGGTACCTCCCAACCCCTTGCTATCATCCCTTTTTATCTCTTCCTTTATTCTAGTTTCTAATGAAGATGCGGCCCTTACCTTCTACAGGTACCTTTGATGCCATCTCCTCCCATCTTCTCCAGTAAATTGCTCCCCACAATAATCCTTTCTTCCTCTCTAATCTTGAATCCCTCCCAATCTACTGGTCCCTTCTTCGATGTCTATAAACACACCCAGGTCTTCCCATCCTTTAAAAGTCTCTATAATTTCTACCATCCCATCTTTTCAAATTCTTCTCCCTTATTTCTCCTCCCTTTCTCAAACTCCTAGGAAAAAAAAGCTGCCTATACTTGTTACCTCTGTTTTCTCTATTCTCAACTGTCTGCAATCTGGCTTCATCATACAACCAAAACTACTTTGTCTAAAGTTACCAATGATCTCTCAGTTACCAAATATTTTGACCTTTTCCCCAACCTCATTCATTTTGACCTCTCATGTAGACTATCTCTTCTGGATATTTTCTCCCATCTGGACTTCTGTGACCATGCCCTCTCCTTGTTCTCCTCCTCCCTGACCACTCTTCAGTTTCCTTTGCTACATCTTCATCCACATCTCATCCACTAAATTCAAGTATCGCCCAAGGCTCTGTCTTGGGCCCTCTTCCCTTTTCTCTTTATATTATCTCACTGATCTTATCAACTTCAGTGGGTTCAATCGTTATCTCTCTGCAGAAAATTCCTAGATCTATATATCGAGCCCTAATTATCCCTGAGCTCTAAACCCGTATCACCAAAGCCTTTGGACACTTCAAAGTGGCTGCCTCGTAGGCACCTCCAACTCAACAGGTCCAAAACAGAACTCACCACCTTTTCCCTCAAACTCTCTTATTTTCCAAACTTCACTATTTCTAAGAAAGGCACCCATCCTTCTAGTCACTCCAGGTGCCCAGTCTTTGAAATCTCATCCTCATCCAATCTCATCTTCAACTCTTCACTCTCCCTCATCCTACATATCCAATCAACTGTCAAGTCTTTTAAACATCTTTCTCATACATCCTCCTTTCTCCATTCACAAGATCACCACCCTACTTCAAGAACTTATTACCTCTCATCTGGACTATTGCAATAGCTTCCTAACTGGCTTCCCTGCCTCAAGTGTCTCCCTACTCCAACCTATCTTTCACACAGCTGCAAAGTGATTTTTCTAAATCACAAATTATGACATGTTACTGCCTTGCTCAGAAAGATCCAGTGGCTCCCATTTCCCCTAGGATCAAATATAGACCCCTTTGTTTGGCATTTAAAGCCTGACAAAACCTAGTCCCAAATGACTTTTTCAGTCTTATCACACATTATTCCCTTCACGCACACTATAGTTCAGACCAACTGGCCTTGATGTTCCTCATACATGGCATTTCATTTCTTCCATTGGTGTCTTTAAGCTTAACTGGAATTTCCTTTGCTGAAATACACTCCTTCCTCACTTCTGCCTTTGAGAATGACTATTTTCCTTTAAGACTTCAGCTCAGGTGTCACCTTCTACATGAATCCTTTCCTGAGCTATCCAGATGCTAGTACCTTCTCCCCAAAATTTTCCTGTTTCTCTTTTGTACAACCTATTTATATGTGCAAATGCCTCCTCTGACAGATAGTAAGCTCCTTAAGGACAGAATGTTTCACCATCATCTTTGCATCCCCCACAGTGCTTGGCACATAGTAGATACTTAATAAAAGCTTACTGATTAATCTCTTTTCCTCCTATGAAGACAGGAAGGCTCTCGGTTATTACCAACCTATTTGGCACCAATATCCAGCTCCTTGGAGAGTTGCTTGGCCTTTAATAGCCCCTTCCAGGATCCCTATCTCACCTGTCCTGAAGTTCTGCCTTCTCCATGTTCCCTCTGGCTTTCAGGAAGATAAGTTCTTGGCTTCTTTCGTGTATTTCCTTCTCCAACTCCTGGGTTCTGGCTACTAATTGTAGATGGGCCCGCTCACTGCCGGCCAGTCTCCCTGACCCCTGAGGCTCCCGGGATTGTAATTCCAAGCTCAGGTGCAGGCAGCTAGTTAGCAGGGAACCTGAAATCTTCATATGTTCAGCCCTTAGCTCAGCCAAGTCCCTGAGGGAACACAAAAGACTGTGGGAGGGACTGGCAAAGGGTATGATGAAATGAAGCCTACCAAACCCTGAGGATACTGCCTCTGAAAGGAATCATCTGGATTAATTTGTTACTATTCCCCAACATATTCCCTCTGCTCTGGTCAGACAGTTCTCCTCATTTTCTTGCTGCTGCACATAGCCCATACACATTCATATGTCCATCTCAGATATTCTCCTTTCTTATTTTCTCAATTATTTCTGTGCCTTCAAACTTCATCCTAATGAAGATTAGAAAGAAGGGGGAGAATATGCTCCCATTCCTTATTCCCCCTTAAAGTTTCAGGTCCTCCCACACCATTCTCCTCACTAACCTGTCAGTGGCTGTCTTCATTTCCATGAAGTGGCGTCGGAAGGTCACCACCTCCCGCCACAGGCTGAGAAGGCGGCCATGTTCCTCTTTCAGGTAGCCCTTGAAGAACTGAATGTTTGGAAACTAAGGTCATGCCAAAGGTCAGAGGTTACCACTGCCAGTCCAGGAGGTATGGAACCTGTTCCAACTCACTGTCCGCTACCTCATCATCCATATTAATGGTGTCAGAAAATTCCTAGTCCCAACTGGGCCCCCCTCCCCATAGGTAGGCATAAGCCACCTCTACAGGAATGGAGTCACTTGGTATTATGCCATTTATCAATGAGACTTTCTATTCATGAATAAATCATCCCAGTAGAGAACTGAGTAGAGGCCCCAAGGAGCCAGAGCTACTACTGAAGGTTCTGAGCACTGACAACCCAATTCCATGAGGAGACCCAAAATGAACCCTTTCTAGCCCTGTCTCTGGACAATGAATTCTATTTAAATAAATGAAACTCCTTGTCCTTAAACAGCTGGACTACCTGGGTTCCCTGCATGCCCTACCTCCCTCTCCATTTGCCAGTCACTCTGTTGCCTTGCCAGCTCATCCTGAGCTTGGCTCCAGTCCACTGTTAACTTTCCCATATCCTCCTGAAGGGCCTTGTTCACCACATCAGCTTTCTCCAGGTGCTGCTGAAGCTGCGTGTTCACTTTTACCAAACTCTCAGACCTGATTTGGGGTAGGAATAAAAATAGAAAATATAAGTGTGGTCCAATTCCCTAACTTCTGAGAGTAGAGTACAATAGCAAATACTGGCCCTGTCCCTTGTCAGGAGTCGGAGATGTGGCAGCTAAACAGTGGGGTCCTTGGCCTATTGAGAATAACCTTATCCACTTGGCTAGCCAATCCCCACACTGAAGAACTTGGGGTCATCACCTCTGGTGTTCTTTGTCCAGCCGGATCAGCAGCTGCTCCAGTCTGGGCTCTTCAGCACTTTCCCACCTCTTTGGGATAGGTCCCTTTACCAGACAAAACACAGAAACCTTATTTTCCTCTAACCAGATCATCACTATTCAGACCAAAGCCTCCACACACCTTTCCTTGATTGTCTTCCCCATGTATACCAGTCTCCTTTTATAAATCACAATCTTAACTGTACTATTCTTATTGTCCAAAAAGAATCAGGGACCCCTCTTCCCTTTACCAAGGTTCACTCTGAAGATATTTTTCCATGGAAAATACTAGGACATAGGAAGATCCCTTACAGATCCCATGAAAGCCAACTCTCACATATGTGGCAGGTGCTCTAAGGCACAAACATGTTACCCAGTCCTTAGCATGTGTTAGTTACTTGGCAAGGACTAATCCTCCTTAGCATGTGCAGAGAGGCAGGTACTTTCTGTGGGCTACAGATGCCAGAACTCCTAAGGCTAGAAGTAACTGATGTGGGGGGATGTGTTTCATGTTTCATGACCTATGTGATTGTCATCCAAGAGGTAAGGGAAGGAGGCACTGATGATGACCATCCCCTCATCAAAGGCCAGCACTCAGACAGAAAACAGGGGCCAGCACAGCAATGGTAGGGCTTTCAGCAGCCAAGGAGTGTGTGTATTTAGCCTAGGTATGCCCCTGCTATGCTTCATTTTTTTTTTTGCTCAGAGGCAACAGTATGGGTACTCAGTGCTCATGTCCACTTACCCCCATATTCTCTAGCTGCTTCTCCAGTTCCTGACACCAGTTCCGGTACTGCAGTACCTAGAAAAAGAATCCCAGGCCACACTCAATGGACACTATTGGCACTAACTGTGGCTGCCCAGCAAACCTGCAGAGAGCTGTGTGAGCTTTTGTTATCAGTGTGGATTAAGACAATACAAGGTTAAAGTAGGTGCCTACTTAGACCCTTAAGAGAAACTGGTTACATGTATGAAGAGAACAGAATTCTTATTTTGCAGATGAAAGGAACATAAGCTAACATTTTCAAAGACTTTCCTCATCTCACTAACCAATCCTACTTGAAGCTGCTAGCCCACCACCCTCTAACACCTGAGAGGGGTTTCTTCTCAGACATCTCTTCTTTCTCACTTGTCCCCCAACCCTCCACAGAACAGTAGCTACTGCACCTTGGCTTGCAGCTTTCTCACAAGTACTTCTTGCCTCTGCTGGGCCTCCTGGGAGATCTTCAGCTTGCGCCAGGAAGCAGCCTGGTTCTCGGCCATCTGCTGCTGCAGTGCCAGGATCTGCTTCTCCAGCACCATATGTGGAGGCTGGGACTTCATGTTGTGCCCTTGGTCTCTTGCCTCCATTTGAGGACCAGACACCAGGCCAGTGAGTCTTGTCTTTCTGCAGCAGGAAGCACATGTCTATTCTGCTTACTCTTTGGCAGGTTTTATCACCATGAGTCCATTGCTTAGATTTCTTCTTGGGCTATGGGACAAAAGCACAGAAAGAAGGTAGTCAAACCTGCCCAGACTCTTGGCAGAGTTCAAAAGAGAGCAGAAAATAAGTGAGGCAACTCACTCTCCTTGGAAAGTAGTTATACCAAAGGAGAGACATGTAGGGCCAAATGTAGGCTATGGGCCTCAATCTCATCAGTGACTCAGAGAGGGGCCCAACAGAGAAGGCTGTAGAGTTTTAAAAAGCTCTGGAATGAGAGCCAAGAGATCTGGGGTGTAGTTCTGGCTTTGCCACATCTTGATGTGTGAACAAGTCAACCCTCTCTTAGTCTCCTCCTTAAAGTGAGAGACTTCCCTTACATGAATTTTAAACTCTTTTAGCAGTTCAGAAATTCACTAGCTTTGTGACCTGACCACATAACCTCTCTGAACCTCAGTTTCCTCATCTATGAAATGTTAATAATACTATCCCTCCCTACCTAACAGCTTAATCAGGAAGAAATTATATTGTATATCTTACATGCAGGACTATAGAAATGAGTTATGATGGGCGGTTAGGTGGTGCAGTGAGTAAAACGCTGGCCCCAGAGTCAGGAGGACCTGAGTTCGGTTCCCGCCTCAGACTCTCAACACCCACACAAAAAAACTAGTTGTGTAACCTTGGGCAAGTTACTTAACTCCAATTGTCCTCCAAAAGGCAAAAAAAAAAAAAAAGAGTGATGATGATGATGATGATTCTAGGAACAAGAAACGCATTGTGAATTCTGCAACCACACAGGTGTTCTAAGGAGAGCAATGAATGGAAGTTACAGGTAAAGTGTGAGGATGGCAGGATGGGTGAGATCGGGCATATTTGTAAAATCCTGAAAGCAGCTATAAAATAGGATAAAAAAAGATTAATGAAGAAAGAGAAAAGGAATAATTTGAAAGGATAAGCTCCTGGAGGAGACAGAAGTGGATGTAGTCAAAGGCACACATAAAGGGGGTGGCCTGGGTAAGAAGATCACCTCTTTCTCTGATACTAGAGCAAAAAGGGGAGAGAATAGGGTATGATGCCGAAAGGTTTTGACATGTGGAACTGGAGAGAAGAGGTAGCTAAGGACAAATATCAATTTATTCTTTCTGGTCAATTTATTCTTTCTTCCTTCTGGTCATAGAACTTATCTTCATTCTCCATTAAGGCTAATCACTTTGTGTATCACTTTCTAATCACTTCTGTGATCCCAATCCTTCCCACTTCTTCCAGCACCTTGCTCCAGCAGTCATTCCCTTTCTTTCATGTATTTTCAATCTCTCCCTTTCCATTTGCCTACAAATATACTCAGTTCCCTCAATATAAAAAGAACAAAACCCTTCCCTTGATCCTTCCAGGTAACTCATCCAGCTCCCAACCCATCTCTTACCTTCACTGCTAGATTTGAAATAGTTGTCAACACTTCATATCTGCTCAACAACTTGCAATGACTTCTGTCCCCTACCATTCTACTAAAACTGCTCTAGTCACCAATGACTTAATTGCCAAATGTCACTCCTTTTGACCTCTACAGTTTTTGACACTGTTTCCTACTTACTCCTCCTGAAGGTTCCTCCTTTGGTTTCAGAGACACCTCGTTCTCCTTTTGTCTGCTTCTTTTCTTTCCTCCATTTCTATCTTCTAGGTTCTTTAATGTAGCTACAGCAATAATCCAGGTGTGAAGAGATAAGGGCCTTTATCAGGTTGGTAGCAATGGCAGAGGAAAGAAGGGGGCAAGTATGAGAGATATTACAAAAGTGAAATCCAATAGATTTTGGCAACAGATTGATTATTGGCAGAGGGTGAGGAGGGGGGTTAGAGATAGAGAGTAGTCAAACATGACATCAAGGTTTTGAGCCTAGAAGGATGGTGGTCTTTGATAGAAATAGGGAAGTTTGGAATGGAGGAGGATTTAGAGGGAAAGATAATGGGTTCTGTTTTGGACATGTTGAGTTTACAATGTCTACTGGGCATCTAGTTTCAGAGAGTTGATAGGTAGTTAGAGATGCAAGATTGGAGGTCAGCAGAGATGGACAGAGAGGTTAGGGCTAGATAAGTAAATATGAGAATCATCAGCACAGAAATAGTGGAATCCCTGGAAATTGATGAGATCACCAAGTAGGATAGAGGGAGAAGAGAACCCAAGCCAGAGCACAGGAGACACCCACCGTTAGCAAAAACCCAGCCTGAATGAAGATCCAGCAAAGGAGATGGAGAAGGAATAGTCAGATAGTTAGGAAGGGAACTAGGAAAGAGTAGTGCCCTGAAAACCTAGAGAGAAGAGAAGAAGAGGGTGATATACAGTCAAAGGCTCCAGGAAGGTCAGGAAGAATGTAGACTGAGAAAAGGCCATTGGATTTGGTAATTAAGAGATTATTGGTCACTTTGGAGAGAGTAATTTTGGTTGAATGATGAAGTTGGAAGTTTGATTATAGAGAGAATTAAGAAAATAAGAGGAGGGGGCAGCCAGGTGGCACAGTGAGTAAGAGCGCCAACCCTGGCATCGGGAGACCTGGGATTGGTTCTGGCCTCAGATACTTGGCACCCACACAAAATAACTGGCCATGTAACCTTGAGCAAGTTACTTAACCCCAACTGCTTAAAAAAAAAAAAGAAAGTAAGTAAGAGGAGAAGGAGTGCCGGCATCTATTGTAAATAGCCTGCTCAAGGAATTTAGCTACAAAAGGCAGAAGAGATATGGGATGACATTTACTGGAGATGGAGAGATTAAGTGAGGGTTTTGTGAGGATGGGGGAGTTTACAGGCAACAGGGAAGTACACAAAACAGGGGGAGATTAAAGATAAGTGAGAGAGTGGGGATGACAGAAGGAGCAATCTGCTTGAGGAGACAGGAAAGATTTTTAGTTCATTAGTTGTTCAAAGATCATTAGTGCCAGGAAAGGGAAAAAGTTGTCAATCCTGCCCAAACTCTTGGCAGAGTCCAAAAGAGAGAGGAAAACAAGCATTACTCTAAGTGGGGCAGTTCACTCTCATAGTAGTTCTGACTTCTCTTCTGAGCTTCAAAAAATCTCCAAGTGGACATCCTACCCAGTGCCTCTAACTCAACATGTACATGGCTCAGCTCTTCCTCTATCTTTTCACCTATTCTACTGCTCCTTAGAACATTACTGTATTCTGTCTGTGGCACTACCATTTACCCTGTTGATAACCTCCAGATTATTAATTCTTTTCCCTCCCTCATTCATTTTTCATATTTAGTTACAAAGCCATGTCAATTCCACCTCCTAATATCTCTCACATCAGTCCTTTCCTTCTCCATTCCACTGCCACTAGCTAGTCCTTACTACCACTCAGTCTATGGCAAAACCTCCTAAGAGATCTTTCTGCCTCACTCATTCATTTATTAACCACTTAAAGTTTTGACATGGTTTGTACCCTCAATTAATCAGATAAGTAAAGTAAAAAAAAAACTAAAACAAAGAATTTGAACTAAATTATTTCTGACACCAAATCTAAATGCTATGATTCTGTAGTACATATTATGTAAGTGTACAAGAGAGGGATGGAGGGAGATTTGGGAAAATTTCATGAACAAAGTTGGTATTTGAATCAGCCTTTCAGGAATGAGCAGTAACATTATGCAAACTGTAGAAATAAAGAATAACACGAGCCAAGGTAAGGAAACATAAATATCAGGTATGTTGGGGAGGGTAATAGAGTCTGACTGGAACATAAATGTATTGAGGTGAATAATATAAGTCTGGAAATGTAGGGTGGTACCAGATTGTAGAGGACCTTGAATGGCAGGTAAAGGAGTATAAACTTTACACTGAATGGATGTTGATACAACTGCAATAGTCTAAGCAGATGCAAAGAGTCTTTTAAGTGTTTGTTTTTCTTGCAACAGCCCCAGGATCTAAGTAATAAATATTATCCCCATTTTACAAAGGAGGAAGCTGAGGCTTAAAGGGGTTAAATGATTTGCCATTGGTCACACTGCCAGTAAGTGCTAGAGACAAGATCATAAACAGGACTCCCTTTAATACGCCTAGCCCCACATCTCAATGTCTAGAGCATGACTTTTCCTATAACGGGGCTGAGGAACATGGTGGACAATAACTCTTGGGCTAGTTTTACCAAAAATCACAGAACTGGCACTGTGAGACCATGCCGGTCAACACCATTCTGTGAACCAAGGAAAATAAGGCCCATGCAGGAGGAAGGAGTGGTGTAATGGCCAGGACTCTAGATGTGGAGTCAGGGTTCACAACAGCTAGTATGTATATCCCGCTTTAAGGTTCACTTATGAAGGATATTATTTTATTCTCACAACAACCCTGGGGGGAGGGGAAGCTTTTATTATCCCCATTTTACTCATATGGAAATTGAGGCTAGGAGCGGTTAAATTGCCTTCCTGAGGGTGACACAGCTGGTGTCCAGGCAGGATTTGAACTTAAGTCTCCCTGACTCCAAGTCCGGCCCTCGGTCTACTGCACCACTTAAGGTTCCACCTAAGCTGTGCAGCCCTGGGTGGGTCAGTTCTCTCCAGGCCTGAGCTCCCTCCCCCCCCCCCTCCCGCAAAGCACGGGGAGTGGGGGGCAGATGGCCGCCTCTGCAGCTCGAAATCCATGACCCTTGACCTTGAGGGGGGGCCTCACGGCGGGGCGGGCATCGTCTACACCCGCCCTCGCAGGCCCTGCGGTTCTCCTGGGACTTTAAAGGCGCCTCGGACTTGGGGATTGTCCGAAGACGCAGACTCCCAACCCGGCAGCCCCACACGCGGACCAGACCGTTAAACACAACGCAAGGCAGCCCAGCCCAGCCTCGCCCCGCCCTGCCCTACCTCAGCCCGAGCCCGAGCCCGTGCCCGCTCCCGGCAGCCTCCGCGGCGGAATCCACGCGCCGGCGTCCTCCTGCAGGGAGGGCCCAGCTCACCTTGGGGCCACCGGTCTAGGGCGGCGGATGGGATTGGACCAGGCCCCGCCCCCTCCTCAAGGTCTCCCCTCCTCCCCATCCCTTTCCCGCCCTTTCGCCTACTTGTGGCTCAGCTGGCGGAACTCAGATCCCCTAACCTCTGACCTCACCCTTCTACTCTACTACCCCGCCCCAGCCTGTGCGGACCCGTCTGACTGCGCAGGCTCAGCGTGAATGAGTGCTGCGTTAGAGTTTGTCAAGGAACGGCTTCTGAGGTAGTAGAGTGAGAGTTGGAACTGGACGGCACCTTGGAAGCAGATTTTCTGGTGTATCCCTTTCATTTTTACAGATGATGATATTGAGACCTAAGGAGACAATTAATCGGGATGGGAAAGGATATCAGAGGGGAACAACTGTGGAAAACCAAGGGCAATAACCAAGATTCGCGTCTTGCACCTTCCATAGTCCTGCGTGAGCTACTGCGCTTGCGCCTTGTGGCCGACTCCTCCCCCTCCCTCTCCCCCGCCGCGTCTCCAGTTGTTGGTTTTGCTTTTTGGTTGCTACAATAATCCGGCTGGGTGGATCCTCGGATTATCTGCCCCGCAAACGAGTCTGGACCGCTGGAGGTGCTCGCCTAGTGGCCCTTTTCGGGATCCAGCAGGAGATTTGGCCCCTCCGGGCGTTTCTCTCTCTGAGTTGTCTCTGCTGCGCCCTGGGATCCACACCCCCGCCCAGCCTTCAGTAGTGTAAAAAGCCCTGGAATTGAGGACTAGAAGATGTGGGTTCCTTTCCTGAGACTGCTTCATACTCGATCCAGACACTTCCTTTCTCTGACATGCTGATCTTCAGTATCTTTCTGTGTTCTGCTGTATTTGTCTTTGGTTTGTGAAATGTTTACCAGTTACATTATAAATACTTTTTAAAAATTTGACCTCCACATTCTCTCCTTCCAGTCAGTCCTTCCCCTACCCATAGAGAATGCAAGCAATAATAGTTATACATGTGGAGTCCTGCAAAACATTTCCAGATTAGCCTTGTTTAGAAGAAAAAAAGGCAAGGAAAAGAAAGTGAGAAAAAGTATGCTTCAATCTGCATATAGGGTTTATTTATGAGTTTTCTTTCTGGAGGTGGGTAGCATTCTTCACCATGAATCCTTTGGAATTGTTCCTCAGTATTTTCCTCCATAAAATGAGAACAAGAATCCCCACCCCACAGGTGGTTCCACAGTCATTCAGTACCTGCTGGTGCACAGGTCTGTGCTAATAAAGTCCTCAGATGGCCCAAGGGTGGTCGTGTAGAGGTGATCCTTCCTGAGCTCAAGGTCTTGCTGGTCCTAATAAACTGGAAAATTTTCCAAGTAATTGGCACCTAGGATCGTCTAGAAAATCTTACCAAGGGTCTTGCTGTTCTTAAGGTTTTAATTCATCCCCAAAACATATTCATCCCCCCCCTCCCCCACAAACACACTTGCTCCTTTCCCAGCCATTTTATTGATAGCTTGGGTTATACCTTTTCTATAATCCCACCCCAACCTCCAGTTCTGGAACCATGATTAAATCAACTCTGCCATTATTCCCGTAAGGGGTTATCAGTTTGTTCCTCCAAGTCTTCCCTCAATATACTGGTACCTTTGGACCTCTCCCTAGGCACCACTCTCCTTTTTCTATTGTTTCCTATTAGAATGTAAGCTACCTAGAAAGCAGAGACTGTCTACTTTTGCATTTGTATCCTAAGTACTTAGGACAATGCTTAGCTCTTAGTGCTTGATTTGTCTTATCATTCATTCAAATTCTAGTCTAGTTGCTGTATTTGAATTGGTCACCACCGGAAGGTTTGCCGTCAGCTCTGCCCATAGCATCTCACAAAGGCTATGTCATATGGCATAGAAAGGTTACTTAACTATCTGCATTATTGGAAGATGTATGCATGTACAGGAATATATATGTCTGTGCCACACAGACATATATATTCCTGTACATGCACACTATGTGTATCTATATATGATCTCTGATGTACACTGTATTAAGGAAGAGGAATGCAAAGATGAAACAGCCATACAGAAGGAGTAGTCAAAGACTTCTTGACTGCCTGGGAGGATGATGGAGAAAAGGAAGCTGGGAGAAAGGACAAGTGTAGGGAAAAATGTGATTTCAATTGGTACCACTTTGAATTTGAGGTGTGGTAGGACCTCAGGTGGCATTGTAGAACTCAGATATAGGAAAGAGATAAGGTCAAGGTACCAAGATTTGAGGTATCCACATAGAGATGATAAATGAACCCATGGGGATTTTTTATAATTCTCTAAGAGAAGAATAGGACCTGGGATAGAGCGTTAAAGGATACCTACATTTAAGACTATTTTTTGAAATGTATTTTCCACTGCTCTCAAAACTTAATCTTCCAATATATTCAGACTGGTTCCATTTTTTCCCAACACCAGACTTTTGTAGATTTTGTCTCCTAACATCCAAAATATCATAGAATCTCAGAAAGGACCTCAGAAGTCATCTGGTCCAATCATGAATTAGAATCTCTTCTACAACAGTGATGTCAAGCTTAAATAGATAAGGGACCACTAATCTGTATATAAGAATCCCTGTGGGATACATAGTGACTTAGTTTTAAAATGTAATAGTGTTTTTATTTATTTTGTTAAATATTTCCCAATTACCTTTTAATCTGGTTCAGTCTGCACTCACTCATATGAGGTACAAGAGCAGCATGTTTCACACCTCTGCTATATAATATTTCTGACCAGAAGCTATGCATCCTTCTCCATTCTGTGAGTTCCTTTTGGGTAAAGGCCCAGGCAGACCATGCTTCATTCTCCTCTTAGCTATTCTGACTCTCCTAAACTTTGACACCATGCCTCTGACTAGGCATACCTCACTATTGTGTGCTTCTGAAGTTATTTGAATCAAACTGTAACACTTCTAATTTATCTCTATTAAGTTTCATTTCATTATATTTATTATATATATGTATATGTATTATATATATTATGTATATTATATTTACAAATGTTTTAGTCTAGTCCAGCAAGATCTTTTGGATACTGACTCCCTCCCAGCTTTGTATCATCTGCAAATTTGACAAGCATGCCATTTCTGCCTTTGTCTAGGTGTAAGGACAAGTAAAGTTGTTGTTGTTCTGTGTGTGTTATTCAGTTTCCCAGCCTCAGTCTTACATGCCTCTGTGTTGAGCCAATCAGACATGTGCAAGTGGGTTCTAAGCAATCAGATACATACATATAGGCTCTAGCCAATCAGATACTGAGTAGAACTATATATAAAGAGAGCTGTTATTGAGAAAGTAGGCATTAAGGGATCCAGCTTGAAAGAGAGAGACACAGTGCTCAGAGAGACAAGCAGCTTGAGTGGGTAGAAGGAGACATCTGAGAATGGGGAGGAGACCTCTCAGAGAGGAGACCTCTGATGGCAGAGATTTGCTGAGGGAGTCTCTGAACTTTGAAAGCAAATAGAGTTGTAGGGCAGAAACCTGCCCATGGGAAGGAAACTGAGCTTAAGCTCCCTTTGAGAGCTGTTAAAGTGAACTGAGCTATTATTACAGAGCTTCTGGACTTTGGAGGTGAATTGAGATGATGGTCCTAGTGATGTGTGTCAGTATTGTTGTTGCCCTGTTAAACTTTGTTTTCCCAGAGGCAGAAGTTACAGACAGGAGCCCCTGGAGGCTGCTGTTGGGCAGAAGCAAGGAGAACTTGGAGTGGAACAGACTCTGTGAGCTGAGATTTGGAGTAGGAACATGAGAGCTGCCTACTTATGAATCCAGGAGAGAGTCGGGAGTGGTCAGCCCATAGAGGAAAAGCCATGGGACTTGGAAGTCAACCTCAAGTTAAGATGAAAGAGCACTTTATTTGGACACTTAATATTGATTAAGGATATTGTTCTTACAGTGACCTAGGGGTGGATAGTGTGGTATTTTCTGCTACCTCTTAAGGATGTTTTGTGCTAGGGAAGACTGGGACCTCCTGATTTTGGGGATGCAATGATATATGCTGCATAATGTATTGTTTTAGGAAAGACCCTACCCTGGGACCTGCTGATTGTATAAACAAGTATTTTGGGGAATTTTAGCGAATGCAATGATATGTGCTTATTAGCCTTGTGACCTTGGACAAGTCACTTAACCCTAATTGCCCCGCCTTCCCCCCTCCAAAAAAAAAAGCAGGAAAAAAAAGGTTTAAAAAAAAAGATATATACTATGTGCCATATGACATACTGAATGTTATGATATATATGTATGTATATGTATATATGTATGTATATATATAAATGTAATAAAAATGAAAACTTCTCAGGTAACATTCCAGAAATCTGAACAGAATTGTAATAAAGTATCAAAGACTTAGTAACCTGGGCTGGGAGCCTGGGACCCTTGCCTTACTTCCTTGGATATAAGTTGAAGTTTTTGCTAAGCTTCACTAAGCATAGGAGGGGAAAGCACAGACCCTGAAAATTTAACCACAGGCCCAAATGTTCCAGACTTGTTTCCACTGACCACTATCTGACCTGTACAAATATAAAATTGGAAATCCTGTTGCAGAACTCCAGGCAGTTCACCATGTCCTAAAATACCTATGATTCATACTTTCACATCTATATTGATATTGTTAGAACATTTATCTTCTGTTTTCATATCTAAGTTGATACTGATGACATATTTTGTTTTCATGTCTGCTAGACATGTACCTTTTGCTTTTTGATACTGATATTTCATATTCAAATGCCAGCAGATTTTTGCAGTTAAGATTGTGCACCTCAGTTCCTAATTAACAGGAACAGGACAAGACAAAGGTGGGAGGGAAGAAGGGGTGGTCTTTTGGATATATAACCAAGCTTTGCATTTTGTATTTTGCCTCTCCTACTAGACTGCCTCTAGTAGCAAGACCACCCTTCTTGCAAGAAGAAATAATTAAATAAATTCTTCCTGTCTCTATTTGGAGATATCTCTGCTTATTTTATTTTGGGAAAGGGTAGTTCTGTTGTACCCTAAAAATCAGCAAACAAGACCCAAGTGACAATTTAAAAGTGGAATTTATTAGTGTGACTGCCAGGGGTAAGAACCCAAATCAAGCAGCCCCAATCAGGAGTGAAACACTGGGTTTTAAAGGCAGAAACCACAGATCTATGATGTCAGTATTTGCATAAGCAGGAAGTTACAAAAGTCAAAATCAGCCATTGATTAATCACTAGTTCAGGCCCATATATGGAAGGGAGCAGGGTTTACTGGGAACTTCCATCTTGGTGGGTTTATTTGGCAGGTGTGGGCTTATTTGGGGGGCTAAGCCTGGCAGTTTGCTTACTTCCATGAAGGAGAGGAAACAAGATGGTTGGTTGGGACAGAATGGCAGGAGGGGGAAGGCATCAGGAGAGCCTTGTGGGGCCAAGTACAACAGTTCTTCTCCCCCAAACACACACACATATATATATATATATATATATATATATATATATATATATACACACACGCATATAATGATATGTTTTGCTTAAGGATGTTGCTATGAATGTTATGCTTTACTTTATTAAATAATGTTTAGGTCTGAATAGAGAGTTCATTATACTATATGATTATGCCCTTAAAATTATTCACAGCAGCAGTCTTCAGATGTGCTGCCATTATTGGCTTTACACTTGGATGAACAGGATGAAGGTTGCTTACAAGATAATGAGGAATCTTATGACCCAGGATGAGGAAGATGGTTGACAGCATAAGAACAGGACACAGGATAAGAAAGAAAAAAAACAATTCTTTTGCTAAAAGGTAAGAAGTGTCATAGAATTTCAAGATAAGGGGAAAGGGACTTAAGAACACCCTCAAGTTCTACAGAGTGAGCCCCAACCCCCCTCAGGAGGGTCTTCACAAAGTACTGGAAAAGCAACCCTTAATGTTCTTTTTTTTTCTTTTTGGAGGGTGATTGGGGTTAAGTGACTTGCCCAAAGTCACACAGCTAGTTTTGTGTGTGTGTGTGTGTGTGTGTGTGTGTGTGTGTGTGTGTGTTAATTGTCTGAGGCCAGATTTGAACTCAGATCCTCCTGACTCCAGGGCTGGTGCTCTATTCACTGCGCCACCTAGCCACCCCCTTAATATTCTTTTTAACCCTTAGGGTATCATTTGTATCCACATCAGCCATGATCAGGGTTACCCCTTATCAAAATTGTGAGGTTCACAAGATTTGTCTTTGTTGCCTGCCCCCAAGGCCCCCTAGTGCTTTTACATGAGATCATAAAATGTCAGAATTAGCAGGAATCTCAGAGAGTATTGAGTTCTCCCCCTAATTTGCAGGAAAAAAAATACAGAAAGTCCAGTGGATGAAGAATAGACCTGTGGTTCTTAGTACTCTAAAAGAATTCACAACAACAGTCTCCAAGTTAAAGAAAAGCATTTATTGGCTGCACGCAGGGGCAGGCCAGGAAGTGACGGCACAGAACAGGCCGAGAGGAGGCCTGACCAACGAGGGGGGCAAGTTGTCCCACCAACCCCAAGGGCCACTACCAGGCCTTTCACCAAAGGGCTGGGACTGGAAAGAGCAAGGTAAGAACCAAAAGCAGGGCCCCTGTCCAGGACAGCAAATACTCCTGGGACTACCACTCCATAGGCCAGAAATAAAAAAAAAAATGCCTTTCAGAACCTCCAAGGACCAGGATGGCAGAATGAACCCAGCCTGCTCCAACCCCCCCCCCCCCCAAACATAGCAACTATTGCCCCAGAGCAAAACCCTCAACAGTAAAGGCTTGGGAACCCTAGTGGAAGGGCGTGGCTAGGGCCCTGCATAGAAAGCAGACTACAAAGACTCTGGAGTCCTACTGTCCTCTGAGGGAGGAACCAAACTCAGAGGCAGACAATGTGGACTCCACACCCACAGCTGAAACATCAACAGGAAACAGGTCCCAAGCACCAAGCTCTCCTAGATGAGCTCACAAGGAACTTTGAAAACCAAATGAGAGAGATAGAAGACAAAATGAATAATTCTTTTAAAATCAAAATTGCAGAATTAGAAAAACATTATAGTGAAGAAAACAGCTCCTTAAAAAGAAAAGTATATGATATGGAAAAGGAGCTCCAAAAACTAACCAAGGAAAATGATTTGCTAAAAACCAGAATCAACCAAATTGAAACAAATAACTCTATGAGGAACCAAGAATCAGTCAAACAAAACAACAAGAATGAAAAATTAGAAAAAGAGGTAAAATATATCAATGGAAAAATAATTGACCTGGAAAACAGATCCAGGAGAGATAACCTGAGAATCACAGGCCTACCAGAAAATCATGATGAAAAAATGAGCCTGGACAATATTCTCCAAGAGCTCATTAAGGAAAACTGCCCTGAGATACTAAAACTTGAGGGTAAAATAGAAATCGAGAGAATCCACCAGACACCTGCTGAAAGAGATCCCAAATTGAAAAGTCCTCAAAATGTTGTGGCCAAACTCAAGAACTACCAGGTAAAAGAGAAAATACTTCAGGTGGCCAGAAAGAAACAATTCAAATATTGAGGAACCACAGTGAAGATTGCACAGGTTTGGCAGCCTCTACACTGAAAGATTGGAGGCAGTGGAATTCAATTTTCCGCAAGGCAAAAGAGCCCAAGTTACAACCAAGGATCACCTACCCAGCAAGACTGAGCATATTCTTCCAGGCAATTATGTTTTCAATTATGTTTTCAATATTCAATGACATAACAGATTTCCAGAACTTCCTGATGAAAAAGCCAGAGCTCAATGGAAAATTCAACCTCCAATTATGAGATGCAAGAGTGACATAGAAAGGTAAACAAGGAAAACACACACACACACACACACACACACACATACACATACACCCTGCTATTTAATAAGAGCAGACTGTTTATAGACAATTAGAGGGTATGAGTATAAATTACACAAAATGATGATTAAAAAAATCTTATTAAGGGTTACAAAGGGACTGCAATGGAAGAAGAGGAATGAATGAAGTGGAAAAGGGTAAATTATGCCACACAGAGAGGCATAAAAACAATATAGCAGAGGAAAAGAAGGGAGGGAGATGAGTATTATATGAGCTTTTTCCCTCACTGGGTCTGGTACAAGGAGGGAATAACAACCAGTTAAGCATAGGACTCTATGGAGAAGAGACACAAAACGTATCATATTAGAGGGAAAGAGGGAAGAGAGAGGAGCTTCACATTAGATTTGTTCCTGTCACTCTTGGTTCGAAGAAGAAATAACATACTTCATTAAGTATAAAAATATCCTATGGGCAGTAGGAGGGGGAAAGGGCTACAAAGTGGGGAGGTTAGTAGGGAGGGAAGAAGTAAGGGGGAAGGGGAGGAAAAGGGAGGGGGGATGATAAGGGAATACTGAGGGAGGTGGTGGTCAAAAGGAAAATTATTAAGGAGGGGAAGGGAGAAGGGGAGAAAAAATATAAGCATTAACAGGGGAAGGAATAGGATGGAGGGAAAGAAACAGATAACAATCATAACTATGAATGTGAATGGAATGAACTCTCCCATAAAATGGTGGCAGATAGCAGAATGGATTAGAAACCATAATCCTACAATATGCTGTTTACAAGAAACACATCTGAAACAGAGGGATACACACATGGTAAAGGTAAAAGGCTGGAGTAAAATATATCATGCCTCAGCTAAAGTAAAAAAACCAGGGGTAGCAATCCTTATCTCAGATAAAGCAAAAGCAAAAATTGATCTAATTAAAAGAGATAAGGAAGGAAACTATATCCTGCTAAAAGGCACCATCAAGAAAGCAATATCATTACTTAACATATATGCACCAAGTGGTACAGCATCCAAATTCCTAGAGGAGAAGGTAAGGGAATTAGAGGAAGAAATAGATAGCAAAAATATATACTAGTGGGAGACCTTAATCTCCCCCTCTCTGAGATTGATAAATCCAACCTCAAAATAAACAAGAAAGAAGTTAAGGAGGTGAATAGAATTTTAGAGAAGGGTAGGTATGATAGATTTCCGGAGAAAACTGAATGGGGATAAAAAGGAATATACCTTCTTCTCAGTGGTACATGGTACATACACAAAAACTGACCATGTACTAGGGCATAAAAACCTCACAATTCAGTGCAGAAAGGCAGAAATAATAAATGCCTCATTCTCAGATCATGATGCAATAAAAATCATATGCAATAAAAGGCCATGGAAAGACAGACTAAAAACTATTTGGAAACTAAACAATTTAATCCTAAAGAATGAGTGGGTCAAACAAGAAATCATAGAAACAATCAGTAACTTCATTCAAGAGAATGACAATAATGAGACAACATACCAAAATTTGTGGGATGCAGCAAAGGCAGTTCATAGGGGAAGTTTTATATTCTTGAGTGCATACATGAATATATTAGAGAAAAGAGAGGTAAATGAATTGGGCATACAATTGAAAAAGCTAGAAAAAAATAAATTGAAAATCCTTAATTAAATACTAAATTAGAAATACTGAAAACCAAAGGAGAGATTAATAAAATTGAAATCAAGAAAACTATTGAATTAATAAATAAAACTAATAGCTGGTTTTATGAAAAAACCAATAAAATTGATAGACCCTTAGTCAATATGATAAAAAAAGAAAGAAAAAAACCAAATTATGAGTATCAAAAATGAAAAGGGTGAACCTACCACCAATGAAGAGGAAATTAAAACAATAATTAGGAATTATTTTGTTCAGTTATATGCACATAAATTTGACAATCTTAGTGAAATGGATGAATATTTACAAAAATATAGGCTGCCCAAATTAACTGAAGAAGAAGTAAATTACTTAAATAACCCCATCTCAGAAAAAGAAATCAAATAAGTCATTAGTGAACTCCCTAGGAAAAAATCTCCAGGACCAGATGGATTTACTAGTGTATTCTATCAAATATTTAAAGAACAATTGATTCTACAAATACTCTACAAACTATTTGGGAAAATTAGTGAAGAAGGAGTCCTACCAAATTCTTTTTATGACACAAATATGGTTCTGATACCTAAATCAGGAAGAGATAAAACAGAGAAAGAAAATGATAAACCAATCTCCCTCATGAATATAGATGCAAAATTTTAAATAAAATATTAGCAAAAAGACTACTGCAACTTATCACAAGAATAATACACTTTGATCAGGTAGGATTTATTACAGGAATGCAAGGATGGTTTAATATTAGGAAAACCATCAGTATAATTGATCATATCAATAATAAAACTAGCAAAAACCACATGATTATCTCAATAGATGCAGAAAAGGCTTTTGACAAAATACAACATCCATCCTATTAAAAACACTAGAAAGAATAGGAATAAATGGAGCCTTCCTTAAAATAATAGGTAGCATCTTTTTAAAGCCATCAGCAAGTATTATATATAATGGGGAGAAGCTAGAAGCATTTCCAATAAGATCAGGGGTGAAACACGAATGTCCACTATCACTCCTCTTATTCAATCTGGTACTAGAAATGTTAGCAGTAGTAATTAGAGAAGAAAAAGAAATTGAAGGAATCAAATTAGGCAAAGAAGAGACCAAGCTATTACTCTTTGCAGATGATATGATGATATACTTAGAGAATCCTAGAGAATCAAGTAAAAAACTACTTGAGACAATAAGTAAATTTGGCAAAGTTGCAGGTTATAAAATAAACCCACATAAATCTTTGGCATTCCTGTATATTTCTAATGAAATTCAACAGCAAGAGATAGAAAGAGAAAACCCATTTAAAGTTACTGCAGAGGGGCTGCCAGGTAGCACAGCAAGTAAGAGCACCGGCTCCAGTGTTGAGAAGACCTGGAGATCGAATCCCAAGCTCAGACACTTAGCACCCACCCAGAAACACCTGGCCATGTAACCTTCAGCAAGTTACTTAACCCCAATTGCTTAGGGGTGGCCAGGTGGCTCAGCGAGTAAGAGCACAGGCTCCAGTGTTGGGACGACCTGGAGATCCAATCCCGGGCTCAGGCACTCAGCACCACACCCAGAAATAACTGGCCGTGTAACCTTGAGCAAGTTACTTAACCCCGATTGCTTAAAATAAATAAATAAATAAATGAAGTTACTGCAGACATTATAAAATATTTGGGCATCTACCTGCCAAAACAAACCCAAGACCTATATGAACACAACTACAAAACACTTTTCACGCAAATAAAGTCAGATCTAACTAATTGGAAAGACATCAATTGCTCATGGCTGGGTTGAGCTAATATAATAAAAATGGCAATTTTACCTAAATTAAATTATATATTTAGTGCCATACCAATCAGTTTACCAAAAAACTACTTTATAGAGCTAGAAAAAATAGTAACAAAATTCATTTGTAAGAACAAAAGGTCCAGAATATCAAGGGAATTAATGAAAAGAAATGCTAGGGATGGTGGACTAGCTATACCCGATTTTAATCTGTATTATAAAGCAGCAGTCCTCAAAACTACTTGGTACTGGCTGAGGAATAGAGTAGTGGATCAATGGAATAGATCGGGTACATGAGACTCAGAAGTCAATGACTATAGTAATCTACTGTTTGATAAACCCAAAGACCCCAGTTTTGGGGATAAGAACTCACTATTTGACAGAAACTGCTGGGAAAACTGGAATATAGTATGGCAGAAACTGGACATAGTCCATTATCTAACACCATATCCCAAAATCAAGTCTAAATGGGTGTATGATCTAGGTATAAAGGCTGATACTCTAAGCAATTTGGAAAAGCAAGGAATAGTTTACCTGTCAGATTTGTGGAGAAGGGAAGCCTTTATGACCAAACAAGAATTAGAGGGCATTATAAGATGCAATATGGATAATTTTGATTAAATTAAATTGAAAAGCTTCTGTACAAACAAAGCCAATATAACCAGGATTAAGAGGGAAGTGGAAAATTGGGAAAGAATTTTTACAACCTATGTCACTGATAAAGGACTCATTTCTAAAATATAGAGAGAATTGAGTCAAATCTGTAAGAATACAAGTCATTCCCCAATTGACAAATGGTCAAAGGATATGAACAGGCAGTTTACAGAAGAAGAAATTAAAGATATTTATAAGCATATGAAAAAATGCTCTAAATCACTGTTGATTAGAGAAATGCAAATCAAAACAACTCTGAGGTACCACATCTCACCAATCAGATTGGCTAAGATGACAAAACAGGAAAATGACAAATGCTGGAGAGGATGTGGACAAATTGGAACACTAATGCATTGCTGGTGGAGTTGTGAACTGATCCAACCATTCTGGAAAGCAATCTGGAATGCCCAAAGGGCTATAAATAATTTCATACCCTTTGACCCAGCAATACCACTTCTAGGGTTGTATCCCAAAGAGATCATAGAAGTGGGAAAAAAACCCATATGTACAAAAATATTTATAGCAGCTCTTTTTGTGGTAGCAAAGAATTAGAAATTAAGGGGGTGCCCACTAATTAGGGCATGGCTGAACAAGTTGTGGTTTATGCACATTATGGGATACTATTATGCAATAAGAAACAAGGTGCAAATGGACTTCATATTTACCTGGAGAGGCTTATACGAACTGATGCTGAGTGAGAAGAGTAGGGCCAGGAGGAACTTGTACACAATTACAGACACATCATATGTGTGATGACCAACTCTGATAAACTGGACTCTTCTCAGCAATCCAGAGTCATAAGTCAACCCCAAAAGATTCATGATGGAGAGAGATGTTTACATTCAGAGAAAGAACTGAGATTGAACCCAGATTGAAGCAAACTACCTGCCCTTTTTTGTTTTCGTTTTCTCTTTCCCATTCTTCATTCCATCTGTTACAATCCTTCTTTATAACCTGACTAATGCCTAATGTGAAAGTATTTGCAGATACTATACTTGATTGCATGCTGCCATGGAGGGGAGGAGGAGGGAGAGAAAATTTGAAACTCAAGGAATTGTGGTAATGAATCTTGTAAATTAAAAGTAAACAAATTAATAAAGACCAAAAAAATGGATGAAAAAAAGAAAAGCATTTATTGGGGTAACACACCCAGTGGGTCTGCTACCATGATGGGGGGGGGGGGGGGCAGAACGGACCCTGCTTCCTGTAGGGGGCAAAGCAATTGGCCAGATTAGGTTTCTGGTCTTAATAATCTGATGGATAGGGATATGGGGATGAAGAGGCTACCCACTAAGAGGGTTAGGGTGGCTCTAGAGGCCTCAAAATACCTACACTCCAGGTTCTTCTGAATGAATTTGACTCAAGTCTTCTCAGCCAAAGAAAAGTAAAGTTTATTAAAAGTTCACTTGCATTAGACACAGAGTAAGTCTGTGCTAGGTCATTCTATTGCACTCTCACTATTCTATGGTGCTCTCCCTATTCCATAGTGCTCTATGGCACTCTCACAAACATGAAGACAGGATGGGGTCTTATATACAGAAGGTTGTGGGAAGAATCTAGGGGTAGTCTAGGGGAGGAGTTTGGGCAGGGTCTTCAGGAGGAGTTAATGAGGTCAATGAGTGATTAAGGGTGGGAAGCCACCTGGAGACTACAGACAATGGTGGGCTAGGCCTGTTCAAGGGTGGATTGATATTTTGATAGGCTCAAGGGTGGAAAGTAGATGAGCAATGGAGGGCTAGGCTAGTAACTAGGCTAGAGTCAGTAGTTAGTAGTTAGTAACTAGGCTAGAGGTCTGGGCCCAGCCACAATGTAAGGCTTATTGCCTCATGCAAATGCTTCATCAAATGGGATGATTTAATCTAGAGTCCAAGGGAGGTTCCCAGAGCCTGTACCTCAAGGACTCAAGGAGAGCTAGAGGGGGGCTCCCAGAGCCCATACCTCATCAGGGAGGAGAACAGGGGAAAGGAGGAGATGCAAGCACAGCTCTGGAATGTCTGGCAAGGAGAATAGGAAAGAGTGAAGGGCTGCACCAGAATGTCCAATAAGTTGGGGTTGCTTCCCGAAAGCTTCATTGCATAATCCATGGTTGGTCACATCCTGCATCCTGCCCACCCCATCTGCCTCAAACCCTCTATCTACCTCATCACAGTGAAGTTAAGGAATTTACCTCAGGTCACATAGTCAGTGAAAGAATCAGAATTAGAATCCAGGTCTCTTGAATTTACTTCAAGGGCTTGCTTTTTTCATGTAATATGCACCTAAAAAATGGGGATGAAGAATAGTCTCATAGACAAGGTAGGATGACCTAGTGGAGAGTGCTGGATTTGGAGTCAGGACCCTTTTGACTTCAAATTTCAGCCTCAAGTACTTTGCAAAGTGGTTTGCAAATGCGAGTTGTTGTTGTTTCCCTAGCTTTCCAGACTTTCCAGACTTCCCCAGGTGGTATTTTATCTTGTAGGCTCCTTTAGATACTCTTACTCCAGTGAGTAAACTTAGACCAGGGTCCTGCAATAGAGGGCATGGTCCTCTACTTGATAACTGCATGCTTCTCTGATAAATTTGTATTCTGAGTTGATATTCCCTCTCCACTGCCATATGGGTCCATCTATTGATCTCACTCTCCCACCAAAAAACCAAACTCAAAATCTTGCATTCTTAGAAAGGGTTTCTGAAGATGCGCGTTAATTCAAAAGAGCCATTCCAGTAAGAAGAATTTCAGGAAGACATTTTTGAGAAGATGGAATTTTAGGCACTTCTCATGTCTGAGTAGCTTTAAAAAAGTTCATTGTGTTTAAATGGAGCTACTCATAGGCCTTTAAACTCACATCATTCTGGCTTTCTTTGAATGGCCAATAATAGGCCTAGCCCAAGCCTTATTGTACTGATTGCTGAGAATGAGTGTAAATAACAATTGTTTTCTATTCTGGCCAGGAAGTCTGAAGGTCTTCCCTGCCCAGATCTTTGGCCCACCTTTTGTCTCAATTCCTTCCTACCTTTTAGTCATTGAATGGGCATAGCCTCAGATAAACTAAGACCTGGGAAAGACCTTCATTTAAAAAGGTCGAGGTCACTCACTGCATCCTGGGCCACAGCCAGTCTTCTTGACCTTTGTCTTGTCACTGAACCCATGTGACTCTGGAGAAGAGAGTAAGACTGATGACTTTGTGCAACTCTGCCTCACTCAAATCCAACTCACATGCAAGTCAAGAAAAGGCATCATGCTTATGATGTCATTGATCCTCTTTGAGAACAAAGGACAGACAACAACTGCTTGTTTATACTGATCATTTAAACTCCTAGAAGGCAACTAGATACTCTTTTCCCACCTTCTCATTTAGCTTGGATTTCAATTTACTAGGAACGATTTTTGTTCTTTCATTCCCAGTCAACAGATGGGTCTCCTTGGAAGAGAAAGCACTAGCAAACTAAGAGATGAGTAGTTCTACTATCTCTTGATAATCTGCAGAGTTGTCTTGTGCACATTAGGAATATAATGTTTTTTTATTTTGTTGAACCTTTTATCATCTCATCCATCTCAAGCAAAATTCTTATTCCTTCTTTGACGCTCTTCATGCCTCCAATATAGCAGAAAAGGTCCTTTTTTGTTGTCCTTCAAATGTTAAGCTTCTTCTGAGCTTTAGTGTTCTTGATACTAACTTTTATAGGATTCTGCCACTCTTTTTTTCTCAGTCTCAACACTTATTCAGAATTAGGTATGTTAACACTTGAAAAAATTTATAGGTCAATTAGTCAACAAGCATGTTTTAAAGCACTGTTCCACATGCCAGACACTGTGTTTGGTGCTAAGGATATAAAAGGGGCACTGGTTTGACCAGAGGGACATTGCACAGAACATTCCAACAACTGGGAAAGAGAATTGAGACTGTGCACCATGGCAAGAAGAGTTCTCAGATCTATATAGGAGGACCCCAACTTTGTGCAAGATGTGGAAACATGCTAACTGGCAGCTTGGTCATTCTCTACCTAGTTACAGGTGATAGATTTAGGGCAGATTGAGTAGAGGACTTATACCTAGAGATGGCCTTCCAGGGTAAGGATCAGTGGGACCCTGGGTTGTGCAGTAAGCTAGGTAAAGTTCAGAAGCCAAATGTTAGCTGTGAGGCTCTGACAGTAGGGTCTTAGTTCCAACTCCAGCAGTCTGATGCCTACTGTAGAATAACAAGCTTCAGGAATCCTAGACTAAAGCAGAGTCTGTAGTTGTCACTTTGAACCTACAAAACTTTCCAGCTGGCTAATTATAGTTGAATATAGTAACAGTCTACTGAAATTATGAACAGGGCAAGTGCACAGGTCCTTTTCTCAGGAACTTGAAGAGCTTGGACCAAGAGGAAAATGATCAGACTTTGCCTTGTATCAGATCACTTTAGAAGCACTGAAAGCTTTCAAGCCATAATGTGTCCTTGAGATCCTGGAATAACACAATACTTAGGACCTCCCAAGAAAGCAGCAAAGGACCCAAGAGAACAAAAACATAGTCCAGAAATTCTTCCCAGTGTTGTACATGGCCCCATTGGCTCCCCTGATCCCTTCCCTCTCTCCTAACCAGCCATCTTTTTTTCTTCACTGAAGTAAGCAAACTGCCAGGTCTAGCCCTGCCTAGGAAAACCCCATGCGTGAAAATCAAAATATGTATTGAGCAATTGCTGATTTTAGTTTCTGTAAGTTCCTGCTTATGCAATCCCTGACCATTAGGTGCTTGGCTTGCCTTTATATACTGATACTTTGCCCTTGCTGGCTGCTGTTCAATTTGTATCTAGCCCCAAACAGTCCAGTGGCATTATTAAAATTCTACTTTCAATTTACCCTTGGGGGTCTCTCTCGCTTTTTGGCATAACACCAGAAGTGCAAAAAGCTAGCCCTGCCATGGGCTAAATAGTAAGTCCAAAGTTAGGAAGTAGGCTGCAAGAATGAACAAACAAAAAAGAATCTTACCATAAAGTACTATTATAGTGACAGGGACTCATAATGATGAGGTAGAAAAGAGTGCTTGTTGGCAGATAGATCAAGCAGGACATGAGATAGGAGAAAAGACTGGGATGTGACCAAAAGAGTGATCAAGGAAGACAGTGACCTTTCACCCCTTTTCCAAAGGATTTCTCCTACCTTAGTGGTTGAGTGGGGAAATGATGCTGAAACAAATGGTGCCCTAAGAGTTGCTCTTCCAGTACTTTGTGAAGCCCCTACTTTATTTTGTAACCTGAAGGTGCCCTAAAGCCCTTTCCCCCATCTTGAACCTGTACCAAAAGAAATGCTGTCTCCCTTATCCTGTGTTCCCTTGGATCCTTTAATTTAAAACTGTATCCTCTTCCCTTGTCCTTAAATCATTAAACTATAAAACATTCCCTTTGTTTCCCTCATCCTATATCATCCTGTCCTGTTTTTAATCTTTAACCCCCATAAAAACCTCTAAAACTGCATCACTATTCTGAAACCTCTATATAAAAATAACACCCCATATATCAGGGTCTCACTTAGCTTTCTTGCTAAGGAGACCCATGATGCTTTTTCATGTAAAGTAAGAAGTTCCCATTAGCTAAAAGAGAAGGTCTAAGTAAATTCTTTCACACCTGAACCAGCTCTCCCAACTCTAAACCTCAACAATAAGACAACCTAGAAGAGAATGATTCCAAAACATCCACAAGAAAAGTCTCAAGAAATGCAACTTGGCTACAAATCCAACCAGAATTTCTGGAAGAGATGAAGCAAGAATCTAAAAAGAGCTGAAATGACCCAGCAATACCCCTTCTAGGGTTGTATCCCAAAGAGATCATAGAAGTGGGAAGAGGCCCTGTATGTACAAAAATATTTATAGCAGCTTTTTTGTGGCCGCAAAGAATTGGAAATCAAGGGGATGCCCATCAATTGGGGAATGGCTAAACAAGTTGTGGTATATGAATGTAATGGAATACTATTGTGCTATAAGAAATGAGGAACAGATGGATTTAATAATAGCCTAGAGAGACGTATACAAACTGATGTTGAGTGAGAAGAGCAGAACCAGGAGAAATTTGTACAAAATTACAGACACAACGTATGTGACAACCAACTCTTCTCAGCAATGCAAGGTTATAAGACAACTCCCAAAGATTCACGATGGAAAGAGATGTCCACATCCAGAGATAGAACTACAGAGTTTGAATGCAGATTGAAGTACTGACCAATCACTGATTTTAGCCTCTGAAAGTTCCTGCTTATGCAATACCTAACCTTTGGCTGTGTGGCATCCATTTAAAAGTTCAGGCTTTGCCTGGGTTTGCCTGCTGTACTATTTGGGGAGGGGTCCTGTCAGCCAACATGGTGCCAATAAAGGGTTTAATTCTAAATTGTTACTTGGGTGTTGCTCATGTTTTGGGTACAACACCACAAAATTCAAGTTTGAGGATTCAGCCTTCTAGAGAGAGGAGGAAGAGTTCCTGGGCAGCACCAGATCCATGGTTGCCCCTCTATCACTTCTAAGTTAGAGTTGAGGGACCAAGCTTTATAAAGAGAGGAGTTATTAGGTAATACCAGCCTTTTGGAGAGAAAAGAAAATGCTAGTAATCCAGCCTTTTAGAGACAGTCAGGGAGCTCCTGGGCTGCACTAGAGATGAGAGGCTTTTGCACGTGAAACTAGAGACTTAGCAAGGTATGAAAGCCATGATACAAAGGAGTAAAAATCCTGAACTTTGTCCTCCATTACTGTGAGCAATTCAAACCGTGGCAGGTCTGATGGAAAGGGATTTACCTTGCTAGCAATCCTAAATTCATTTTTATTCAGGATGGAGGGTAAAACCCCATGGATTCTTGGGAGTGAAAGTGGGACTCAAAATTGTGACTTCAGTGTACTAAAGAGGGGAGTCTTCAGACTCACCAAAATGTCATGGGGCTGCTTGCTTAATAACTAAAAGATTATTTCCCTTCTAAGTGAAGAGGTTACCCATAAAGAGGGTTAGGGTTGCTCTGGAGACTCCAAAATACCAACACGCTGGGTCCTGCCAAATGAATTCGACTCAAGTCTTCTCAGTCAAAGAAAAGTAAAGTTTATTAAAGGTTCACACAAAGTGTATGCTAGGTCATTCTATGGAGCTCTCACACCACATGAAGGGAAGATGGGATCTTATATACAGAAAGTTGTGGAAGGAATCTAGGGGTGGTCTAGAGGAAGAGCTTGGGGAGGGTCTTCAGGAGAAGTCAGATGAGGTCAATGAGTGATTAAGGGTGGGAAGTTGCTAGAGGCTACCTGGAGACTACAGACAATGATAGGCTAGGCCAGTTCAAGGGTAGATTGATATTTTGATAGGCTCAAGGGTGGGAAGTAGATGGACAATGGAGGGCTAGGCTAGTAACAGAGGTCTAGGCCCAGCCACTAGGTAAAGTGGCTCATGCAAATGAGCCTCATGGAAATGCTTCTTCAAATGGGAAGATTTAATCAGAGTTCAAGGGGTGTTCCCAGAGCCTATACCTCAAAGGTTCAAGGAGAACTCAAGGGGGTTCCCAGAGCCTGCACCTCATCATCAGCACCCCTAGACCTCACCAGTGTGGCACTAAGTAAATTTACTTAATCAGAATTGTCATTTTTATTGTATTGACTCAGCCTACCCATGAGCAATTAATATTTCTCCAGTTGTTTAGATCTGTCTTTATTTTTGTAAAAAGCGTTTTGTAATTGTGTTCATTTTTTGTCTAGGTATTTTTGTCTAGGTTTTGTCTAGGTAGGTAGACTCCCAAGTACTTTATATTGTCTGTTGTTATTTTAAATGGAATTTATTTATTTCTTGCTGCTGGGTTTTATTGGTAGTATAAAGAAATGTTGCTGATGATTGTAGGTTATTTTATATTCTGCAACTTGGCTGAAGTGATTGTAAACTCTTTAAGAGCAATAACTAATTACATTAATTTTTTGCTGCACAAAGCTGTGTGCAAAGGGCTGACCAATCAGAAAATGTGGAATCTCATAGGATAGTGTTAGATTTAAAGTTGGAAAGATAGATTCAAATCCTGCCTCTGACCTTAACTAGCTATGAGGTCATGAACAAGACACTACCTCTCTGAGCCTCAATTTTCTTATCTTTAAATGGGAATAATAGTAGCCACCTAACAGTGTTGTTTAAGATCAAATAAGGTAAAGTATAAAAGTTCTTTACAAACCTTTAAACATTATATAAATGGGGGCGCCTAGGTGGTACAGTGAATAGAGCACTGGCCCTGGAGTCAGGAGGACCTGAGTTCAAATCGGGCCTAAGATACTTAACACAAAAACTAGCTGTGTGACCCTGGGCAAGTCACTTAACTCCAATTGCCCTCCAAAAAGCAAAAAATAAAAAAAACCACTATATAAATGTCAATAATAATTATTAATAAATACTTATTGATTGATAGATTGTCTGAATCTCTTAAAGGTCATGTTTTCTATTCCAGGAGTGTCTAGCTTGTGCTGATCTAAGATGATTGACAAGGGCAGAAGCACTTTAATGGAATTTGGGTATAAATCAGGGGCTCTTTCTAGCTGGCTACCCAGGTAGGCTTTTAATAACTTTTCAGTGCTAGGTTCACCTTATACTCAAAGAGTAGGAAGAGTACCAGGCTGGGGAGTCAGGTGGCAGATTCTAATCTGTTTCTTTCCCCAATTTGCAGGGTGAAGTTATTATAGCCTCTGTTTCCTCCTATATAAAGTGGGCATGATAATCCCTGCCCTTCCTAATTCACAGGGATAATATGAGATTCAAATGAAACAATGAATGGTGAATGTTCTATAAAATGAAAAGCTTTCTACAAACATAGGGTTTTGCAAAAGAACAGCATATTTACTGATGGTAGCTATCTAAGTGAAAGACAGTTTTAAATAGCAATAAAGCTGAGGTTTAATACAGTGGGAATGGTGGTACTGCTTTGTTAAAGCCCCACCTTCTTTTCTTTTAACAAACAAATAATAAAAGCAAACGCAAGTACAAACATTTGCAATCAGATTTTTGTGTTGTTTTGATTAATATTTGCAAGACTTTATATTTTGTTTTGTCTGCTTTAAGACAAAATTTATTAATAGAAAAACCAAATGTAAGAACTTGCTATTATTTTCACGCCTTGCATTTCAGACAGAGTGACTGCTTCCCAAGGCTCCCATGCTCTACCTAGAGTTAGACATTAATATTGTTGACATATAAGGGAGACATAGGGGGAGACAGAGGGGGGAACCAGGGCTCTGGGTCCCAGTAATTAAAGATGTCGGCACTGCCAGAGGCAGCATCTGGTTGCAATTACCAAAGGGGACAGAAGTGATTAGTCACCTTTTTAGTAAGAGCCAAATGTGTCCCTTGGGCATTTCCCTTGAGAGTGCCTCCCACCCTGTCCCCAGGCTTTTCCCTCTCTCCCCCCTCCCCATTCATGAAAGCCCCCCTCCCCAATGATAATGTCCTATGTTTTGAGGGTGTTCAGTGTCTCCATGATCCCAGTGTGTTGGAGGGGGTGAAAAAATTGTCTCCAAGGTGTCTCAGCAGAATACAGTGAACTATGAGTTCTCCCATAGCCTTCTTAACTTAGTTTTTCTTCTATGGATTTAACTGAAGCTTTTGTCCAGAAGTCTCCCTTACCCCACAATCTTGTTCCAAGTCTTTACAACTCATTTGTTCACCATTGGCCCCATTGGGTACCAAGGACTAGGGCAAAAGTCACATCATTTAAGCCTTGCTTCCAGGGCCCAGGTCTTCTGATGTTCAATTCCGTAGCCAGACCAGTGAGCACTGGATATTCCCAGAGACAGGTTTTGCTTTTCCTTAACCTTAGCATTTAATAGAAGTTTAGGTCCTGGATCTTAATGGCAATGGCAACGGAAGGCTCATTTCTCCAAGGACATCTTGAAGCTGGGATGGTAGAAATACAATCATTCTTTTCTTTCCTAGACTTACCATAGCTTCTCCTCTGGCCTTCACTTCCTCTGCCCAAAAGCTAAGAAGCTCGATCTAAAACTGCCTCTGGATAGCTTTTTAAGATCAATGGATTCCTAAACTACCAATCTCTTGTTTGAAGCTGTGGCTGGGTTTTGGGCACCAGGTAAAGGTTGAGCACTTTGATTTCTACTGTCCTCTTATTCCTTGGAAGAATAAGGGCAATATGCTTTATAGTTGTAGGCTCCCAGATCTCAGCATCTTGAAGGATCTGGACAAGAGCTATTGTAATGTGACAAACCATACACACCCACACCTACAGCTAGGTGGTTTCACTGGCTGGAGAGCTAGGCCTGATTCAGCCCAAATTCAGCATCAGACATGGACTACTTGTGTGACCCTGCACAAGTCACTTAACCTCTACCAACTTCATTTTCCCCATCTGTAAAATGAGATAATAATAGCACCTACCTCCTAAGACTGTGAAGATAAAGTGAGTTGATGTTTGTAAAGGCTGCTTTGCAAACCTTAGAGAGTCATATAAATGCAGGCTATTATCATCATCATCATCATTATCGATCATTACACCTGGACATTGTCTTCTTCTTTAAGCTTCCCTCCACGGCCAGACTTCAGCGTCCTGCCCAGTATCGGACTCAGTTTCCAGGAGAGGGACTCGTTTTCAATTTGGCATTTTAAGAAACCCCTGAATTTCCCCCCCTGCCCCCTCCCAATCTATGTCTCCAGAATGATGAGGGGCACCTGAGAGTAAGTGGTGAGAGCTTCCCTTGTCCTGCAGGGGTCACTGCTGCTCCAGGACTGGGCAAATCCCGAGCCTTAAAGAAGGGGTATCAAGTCTGCTAACTGGTAGGAACTCGGGAGCAGCGTCTGCACACCATCTCCGCCTCTGTCCCCTGCGGGAGCGGGATCTAAAGGGGTGGCATGCACAGGGTAATATTCTGGGGCCCGGGCATCCCCTACGCTCTTTCTTGTGGGATAGAAGGGGGCATATCTGTCTCCAGGTCACCGCAAGTTTATTAAAATAAAAGGAGCTGTTGGTAAATACTGCTGACTCTGTTACGCGCCCCCTCCGTTAGGCCCCAGACTCAGAGGCTGGGTTGTAACTACTTTAAAAACACTCCAAGGACTTGACTTTGAAAACCCAGACCCGCCCCCCCCCCCCAACCCGCCGCCCCCTCCCCCTTAGTGGTGTGGCTTAAGACGCGTGAATTGCTTTCTGCTCCGGATGGGGTTGGCTCTGCACACCCGAGATGGAGGCCCCGCGCTCCTCCCAAGACTTCAGGGCAGTCCCTGGGCATGAGGGTCCCACTGAGCCGCTCCCCCCCACCCCCATACCCCGTGTGAGTCACAGTCCGTGAAAGGGCAGAGACGACTTTTTTTTTTCTTTCGCATAAATATATCGTACTTAAATTAGTTTAGACAGCATGACATCAGAGAATAATTAAATTGGTTTTTGTTGGAATTCCGTTTCCAATTCCTGAGTTCAGGTTTGTAAAAGATTTTTTTTTTCACTGAGCACCTGCAGGCCTGTGTGTGTGTGTGTGTGTGAAATATTTTCACTGGAAAGGATTCAAAACTTTAAGAAAAAAAAAAAAACTGGAGCCCAGAGGCAGCATTACGCCATTCTTCCTTCTTGGAAAAAACCCTCAGACTTAAAACAAGCTTCCTTCAAACCCTCCGTCAGTCCTAAAGGAGAAAAGGGGCGGTCGGCTTTCTCCTTTCAAGAACGAGTTATTTTCAGCTGTTGACTGAAGACGGGCGCACGTCTGGATACAAGAGCGTTTCCACTATGGGACTGGATACAGACGCGCAAGAGGCAGATTTAAAGAGTCTCAGACTGAAGAGAAAGCCCTTCCCGCTGCTGCTGCTGCTGCTGCTGCCGCCGCTGTCGCCGCCGCTGCCGCTGCTGCTGCCTTTGAGGTTTCGTTCCTTTCATGGTTTCTCCTGCCAAACCAGAGGTACCTTCGCCGCTGTTCTCTTTGGTGCCATTCAGCGGCAGGTTAGAGGATGAGACTCCCAAGACTCCTCGCTTTCTTGCTCTGGCACCTGACTTGGTTGGACCTAGATCTTATCAGCACTGTTCTGAGTGCCCCAGACCTGGCACAGAGAACCTCAGGGTCCAGACCGGGACTGGCCAAGGCAGAAGCCAAGGAGCGTTCCCCCCTGGCCAGAGGCAGCTTCAGGCCGGGGGGACATGGCTTCACTGGGGCAGCCACTAATGCCAGGGCAAAGGGCAGTGCCAGCCAAGCTGGAGGCCTACTACCCAAGAAGGATCAGCCCAAAAAGATGCCCTCGAGATCCGGAGGTCCTGAGCCCAAGCCAGAATTCCCCCAGGCAAGGCAGGCGGGAGCCCGGACTGTGACCCCCAAAGGGCAGCACCCTGGTGCCAAGGTTCCTCCAAAGGGTGGCCCCAGTATCAGTACCTTCCTACTGAAAAAGGCCAAGGAGCCAGGGCCCCCAGGCGAGCCCAAGGAACCATTCCGACCGCCCCCAGTCACGCCCCATGAGTACATGCTCTCCTTGTACAGGACGCTATCGGATGCTGATAGGAAGGGAGTCAATGGCAGCGTGAAGCTGGAAGCTGGGCTGGCCAACACCATCACCAGCTTCATAGACAAAGGGCAAGGTGAGAAGCAATGCTGACCCCAGGTCAAGGAGGGATGTCTAGGGGAGTGTGTTTATCAACCAGTTCACCAGTCATGCCAGAGGTTACTCTTGTATGGTTGTTCATCTGGTTGTATGGGCTACATGCAGCTTGTAGGATGTCAGAGCAGGAAAGTACCTTAAAGGTTCATCCAGTCTAGGTCCATGAGTTTACAAAGGAGAAAACAGGTTCAGACAGAGCAAGAGACTTGCTGAAGGTGACAGTGAATTGGTTGCATGAGCTGGGAAATCCAGGTTTCCTGTTTCTCAGTTCCTTGTTCTTCATTTGCATGGACTCTCCTCCCTTAGTTCTAGATGAAGCTAGATCAGAGGTGAGTGTTGGGAATATTGAGGGGAACAGGGGATTCATTACAGAGGAGGTGGAATTTCAGCTGGGGGATGATATGGAAGAAGTGTATCATCAATGAGTACTCCCATCCTAAACAAAACTAAACAGTTTGGTACTTTCATACGTAACCCAGGAGAATGTAGGCTCTCCTCACTTTTTGCAACTGTGGTGTTTAAAATCTTCTATTTCAATCTGGCCACTTAACTCTCTTGTGATCTCATACAAGTGACTGACTTACTTTTTTGGGTCTTGTTTTGTCCCCACATAAAAAAATAAGGGGGTTATACTAGATGGTTTCTAAGGTCCCTTCCACCTATGAGTTTCTAAAATTCTATGATTCTTAGAACTTCGACTTGAATGCTTTCTGGGAGGGAGTTTGGGGAAGGGGGAGAGCATATTCATTAAATACTTGATGTTGGGGGAGGGGGTGAGACTGAGCCAGGCTCAGTGGCAGCAAGCCTGGTTAGGGTGGGGGAGGTAGCCTGGCTGTGTGCCCAGTTAGGGAAAGCTGTGATTCCTTCAGGACTTGTAAAGTAAGTCCCCATGTCCCCTAGCACTGAAGTTGCTCAGGGAGGAGAGATGAGGAGTTTAAAAGTCCAATTAGTCACCTTCTAGGCCAACATATGAATACTCCCTGGTGGCAAGTTGATGTTTAGGAAGGATAACACAGTCTGACATATACTAAAACTCTGTCGTAGATGCACGTTCTTTGAATGGTCTTCTACAGAGACATACTCATCTACTCCATGAGTACAGCACATACAGTTTACACACACAGGACAATGGCTTCAACACAGTAATACATTCTCTCTGTCTCTGTCTCCCACACATACCTTGAGTATAGAATGTGCTTACACAGAGGACATCACATATTTGCTTGCATGTATATGCCCACAATGGACATGTTAACCTATTTTGTTGCTTAGGAAGTTCTCTTCATTTGTACACTGTCAGAATGGGCTCCCAGCCCCTGTCTTAGTTAAGTAGTTTTCTTGAATTCAGTAGTTTCTTCCTGTACACTACAGAGACTCTGCACGAACATCAAGAATGATCCCATTTCTTTCTCTCTAGATGACCGTGGTCCTACAGTCAGGAAGCAAAGATATGTGTTTGATATCAGTGCTCTGGAAAAAGATGGGCTGTTGGGAGCTGAGTTACGGATCCTGCGGAAAAAGCCCTCAGATGGTTCAAAGCCATCTATCCCTGGGCGGCCAGCCCAGCTGAAGTTGTCTAGCTGTCCCAGTGGCCGGCAACCAGGCATCTTGCTTGATGTACGTTCTGTGCCAGGTCTGGATAGCCCCCGTTGGGAAGTGTTTGACATCTGGAAGCTCTTCCGAAATTTTAAGAACTCAGCTCAGCTGTGTTTGGAGCTGGAGGCCTGGGATCGAGGGCGTGTCATGGACCTACGTGGTGTGGGCTTTGACAGAGTTGCCCGTCAGGTCCACGAGAAGGCCTTGTTTCTGGTGTTTGGCCGCACTAAGAAACGTGATCTGTTCTTTAATGAAATTAAGGCTCGCTCTGGCCAAGATGATAAGACTGTGTATGAGTACCTATTCAGTCAGCGTAGGAAACGGCGGGCCCCGCTTACAACACGTCAAGGCAAGCGACCCAGCAAGAATCCTAAGGCCCGTTGCAGTCGCAAGGCACTGCATGTTAACTTCAAGGACATGGGCTGGGATGATTGGATCATTGCACCCTTGGAATATGAGGCCTTCCACTGTGAAGGACTCTGTGAGTTTCCCCTTCGATCTCACCTGGAGCCCACCAACCATGCTGTCATCCAGACTCTCATGAACTCCATGGATCCAGAATCTACCCCCCCTACCTGCTGTGTACCCACCAGGTTGAGTCCCATCAGCATTCTCTTCATTGATTCTGCCAACAATGTGGTTTACAAGCAGTATGAGGACATGGTTGTGGAGTCCTGTGGCTGCAGGTAGCAGCATCACCCCTCCAACCACCCACCTTTCTCCATGGTCATGGCCACTGTCACATGGACTTCTCTTTTCCATCAGTATACTAATTCCCAGGACCATTGATGGGGTGGGAAGCCACAGCTAAAAGCAATTTGTTAAGCCTCGTTTTGCCCTTGGAAGAAGGATAGTACTTCCAGGGCCTCTTCCAATTTCCCTTTCCATGACTCTGGCTAGAGAGCCCCTCACCAAAGAGCGTCTCTCCCAGAAAGCATGTTCCTGTCTGAGGGACCTCCACCCCAATCCAAGTACCTCCTAGGCATCAGAGGGCCCCTCTCATGAGGCACCAGCATCAGTGCTGCTCGGACTTCCAGAGATAGGCTATGCCTGGGAAGGACAGACTTGAGAGTAATGGAAATATCAGGAGTTAATTTTCTTCAGGAAGTCCCCTCTCATTTCCAGACTGAGTCTCAGACATCCCACCAATACCCTTTCCTCGATCTCAGGAACCCCTAGGGAAGTCTGGCTGCTTCCTGGGGTCTGTCTGGAAAGATAGCATCGGGTATGACTTCATATACACACAAGAGTGTACAGTGATCTTTTTTATTTCCAACTTGGCAGGAAGAGGAGCTAAATGGGCAAGGGTGGGAGAGCAGGGATGAGGGTTTTGGGGGAAGCAGGGATGGGGGAAAGGGTATTAGGCTGTTATATTAAACTGTACATTGGTTAAGATAAAGAGCAAAAAAACAACTTACAGCTGTGACTGATTCACTCCATCCTCCTAAAGGAGATGTTTCCTACTTTCAGAATCAGGGTTGGGGAGGGAGGACCCTTGCTTTTGTCTCCAGGTGAAAGGGGTGGCAAAGATATTTGTTTCTCCAGCTCCTCCCCCAACCTGAGTGTAAACTGCCCAGAGAAAGGGCTGGGCCTGGCAGTTCTCCTCTGACCCCATTCCTTCTGCTCCCAAAGTTGTTTTGGCTGAAAGTCTCTGCCTGCTCTTGGGTGAAAAGAGTCGTCTCTCCCTTGAGTTTTCTCACTAATATTCCTCTGTCTGATCAAGTTCTCTAAAAAAGACTGTTCAGACTTTCTTTTATTTTTTGTCTTTTTTTTTTTTTGAAGGGGGAAGGCAAGACAATTGGGGTTAAATGACTTGCCCAAGGTCACACGACTAGTTAAGTGTCAAGTGTCTGAGGCCGGATTTGAACTCAGGTCCTCCTGACTCCAGGGCCAGTGCTCTATTCACTGCACCACCTAACTGCCCCCAGTCTTTCTTTTAAAAAATATAGAAGGAAAACAGTGACAACTTCACCTGGGAGTCTTGTCCTCAGCACTAAATATGATTCCAGTACATCATTTTAACTAAGGATTAATAACCCTTCTGCCTTTGACCTGTAAGGGGACTCTGGGATATAGGACTCCCTCAGGTGTGGGGCTTAAGAAATGAACCCTTTTAGGCATGAAGACTCAAGAGATATGGGGTATCTTCATTTTGGGTATCTCAGACATTAGACTCCCTAAAATTTGGGGAAATCAGGGATGTGGTACCCCCTCAGGTATGGAGACTTGGGAACCAGAAGGTAAGGGGACAACCTCAGGTAAAGGGGCTTAGAATGTGGAACCTACCCAAACTTAGGAATATGGGTCCCTTTTAGATGCAGGCACTTAGGATATGGCCCTTTGAGATATGGGTATTCCTGGGTTTGGGAGCTACCTCAGGTTTGAAAAATTGGGATAGTCAACTTCCTGAAATCTGTGGAATTTAGAGATATGGCACTCCCTTAGACGTGGAGAATTGAAATATGGAGACTGGAAGATGAAGGGAGATCTTAGTTTGAGGATTTGGAATGTGGGGCTTCTTCAGGTATGGGGACTTAATGATATGATAAGCATCAGAAATGGGACTAGAGTCTTGACTACACAACAGTTCTTGTCATGTGGCCCAGACTCTTATCTCTAGCCCATGGATATACTCAAGATTCTCCAAAGCTGGGCCTTTGATCCCTGTCTTACAAGAAACTGCCAGGTCTGATAAACAGTCAGGTACATTGGTAATATACCTATGGAGGTGAGAGTGGTGGCATATATCTATAATCCTTTCTATTGGTGAGCTCTGCCTCAGATTGGTGGATTGCTTGAGCTTGGGAGTTTTAAGGTACAGTGTGCTAAACCAAGTCAGTGTCCATACTAAGTACAGTACCAAGATGGTGAGTCCTTGAGAACTGTGGGCTACCAGGCTGCCAAAGGAGAGACAAACCAGCCTAGGTTCAAAATGGAGCAGGTCAAAATTCCCATGCTTATCAGTGATGTCATTGGGCCTGTGAGTGACTACTGTACCACTATCCAAGGCAAGATAAGGAAGCCCAGCCTCCAAAACCAAACAAACAAAAAACCTACAGAGAAACTCTTTCCTTGAGCAATCAACCTTTGGTTAGGGAGGATCAGTTTCCATCTTGGAGGGTTGGACTGATTTTTGTTGTGATCAACACTTGGTCTGGAGCTATTAGAGGAAAAGTATATAGAGACTGCACTGCTGTTCCAGCAGGGGCAGAGTGGGGACTGGGGACATCAGGGGCCCAAAGAGAAGTGAAAGTCCAGGGAAGAGCAATTGAAGATTGATTATTTGAGTGTCTATAGGAAATCTGGATGTCAAGTAAAAGGGAAAGTATGAGAGCCTGGGCTGATGGGCAATGAAGGAGTTCAAGGAGTGGAGAGTGAAAGATCAAAGATGTGAATAACTTCCAGAGACATCTATGTCTTGGGCTATAACCCCTCTAGGATTCCTTGGAAGTTTTGGGAAGAACTAGAGGCAGCATTATATGATGCCTTTCATTGAAAAACTTGGGCCTGGAGTCCGGAAGCCAGAGTTCTAAGTTCTGACTCTGGAGCTGACTAGCTATGTATATCTCTCTATTGAGAAAAATGCTTGTTCTTTCTCAGCCTTGGACTTCCTATCTGTAAAATTAAGCTTTGGAATTAGATTGCACCCAAGGGCCTTTCCAGATCTGACATTCTTTGTTCCTAGTGGTCTGAGAGAAATGACTTCAGGGTGGGATTTACATGGGTACTGAGAAGCTGCCAACCTTCTGGAAGTATCTTGAGAGGACACAGGGAGGGAAGAAGATGGTCACACAACTTTCTATATAGTTGAACTAGGAAGTCTGGGATGAGAGGTCAGTTGGATCTTATAAGATGACGGATGGGAAGTCTTTCCCTTTTCTACTGCTTCAGGATCCCTGATCACCTTATCCTCTACCCCAGGCTGTTCTTAGGTACCTTCAGAATATGTCATACAACTTCACTTCCTGAAAGAGTACACCAGATGACATCATTCTCCACTAGTTTATCTTTATTCTTTTTTTTTTTTTAAAGCAATTGGGGTTAAGTAACTTGCTCAAGGTTACACGGCCAGTTATTTCTGGGTGTGGTGCTGAGTGTCTGAGCCCAGGATTCGATCTCCAGGTCGTCCCAACACTGGAGCCGGTGCTCTTACTCGCTGAGCCACCTGGCCGCCCCTAGTTTATCTTTATTCTAATCTTTTATTTCTTAGTTATACACTGGGCCTGTTGCCCTCCTCCCCCCAGGGACAATCTGAGGTCTAGCCCAGAAATAGCTAAGGTTGGCTAGGGCAGGAATTAAGATGTCAGCCTGCCAGAGTCCCTGGGTTGGAATCCTGGGTTAACTTCCATCCTGGGTCTCAGTTTCCACATCTCTAAAGTAGAGATAATAATATTTGTAACAACTTCATGGGATTATTGTGAGGCCTTGCTGAGATCAGGGCATGTGATGGATAACTGAAGTTCCCCTCTCTGACCAGAACCTCTCGTTGTAACTCTTCCACAGCTACAACCCTCCTCAACCTACTCTCTACCCTCACTGTGGCCTCTAGTCACTTCATCCCCTTTTGTTCAGTCTATCACCCCTGCTTTGATTGTGCTTCCCTCCCTTCATAGTCTTGGCCTTGTAGTTATACATTCCAACAGTGTACTTTTCTCCACCTTTGAGTCCCTTATTCCTTTGTCCTTCCCAGTTGCCCAGTGCTGGATAATTCTATTAGCCTGTCTTTTCCAGTTCTGATACATAAATGCTGCTGGAGGAATTCATGAAACTATGTGTACACTATAAATTTGTGCTATCTAACCCTCAACTGGGCCCCTACTGCTACAAGGCAATCCTTTTATTTATCCTTATTGGCTCGCAAAGATATTTGTCTGCCCTGGAAATGCATAGATGAAAGTCCATTGGAAAGTAGATACAGGATGCCTGTTCCTCAAATTATGAAAAGCAATTGGATAGGCAGTTCATTGTATGTGTATGTGAATATGTATATGCATACATATATGCATGTACATACATAACACATTAGTACATCTGTATACTGGACCCATAATTACACAGGAAAGATACATGTATGGACATTGCACAGGGCTTTCAATAATCCTGAATTGTATGCTGTCACAAAACTCAGATTTTTTAATACCAATCTATTCCTAGTAATGGTTATGAATCATAAAACACCAAGAAATCAGAAGAATTCGATGGCAAGTTAACCAAAGAGTAATGGAAAGATATATGGTAGGTGTAAGTAGGCTACAACATATTACAAATAATGACTCACTCAAGAAATGGGACAAAATATAATCATAATGGACAATTTGTAAATAGAAGAGGAGGTGTGTTAGCCATGCTGCAAGTGTGAGGGGTGACAGGTTGGGTGATTGAAGGACTGCGCTGGGACATAAAAAAAAAATATTAATAGAACCAAAGTAAGAACTCTGGTAGTGGTAGGCTGGGTAGAACCTTTATGGAGAAGTTATAGAAAGACCTTCATTAGAATCATCCAGGATGAGAAGGCATGAAAGAGTTGTTATCTTAATCAGTGGATGGAATGTACCTACATGGGTACATACAATCTTGAATCTGTAAACCTATTTAAGTACTGGCTTCCTATCACACCCTTGCTATGATTATTCCAAACTTTGCCTTTCTTTTCAAAGCTCCAACTCTAACCCACTAAATTCTTTCTTAGTGGATGACTTAAATTCCTAATTTACTGCAGTTGAGGCCATCTAATTCAGATTCCTTTATTTCCCTTCAGACAAATTCCTCAAAGTTCTTCAGTCTTTGTCTTGTTTCTATTCTTTCATAGACAGCACTATATGATGGAGAGATCACCAAATTTGGAGTTCAGAGGATCTGGGTTTAAATCCCAGTTCCTGTATTTAGTACCTGTGTGACAGTTGGGCAAATCATTTAAACTAGTGAGCTAAGTGGCTCCACTATACCAGTGGTATAGTAGAGTACCTGTAGTTGGGAAAACCTGAGCTCAGATCTGTCCTCAGACATTTACTACCTGTATGACCCTGGGCAAGTCACTTAACCTCTGTTTCAGCTCCCTCATTTGTAAAATGAGACTAATAATAGAACTTATCTCCCAGGGTTGCTGTGATAACAAAATGAGCCATTTATAAAGTGCTTTGTAAACCTCAGAACTCTATATAAATGTTAGTTATAATCATCATCCTTTTTGGACCTCAGTTTTCTTATTTGAAAAATGAAAGTCATTCTGTGGCTTATGAGGTGGCTTTCAACTCCAAATCTTTGCTGCTTTGTATTTCTGATCTCACGGGATGAAGTGAATCTCCTCTGACAAGTCTAATCTTTCCATTTGTGCTCTTTATCCCATCCATGTCCCAAATTCCTTGTCAGGAATTTGCCTGATCCCTCAATTCCTCTCTCATTCAACTTCTATGTCTTCTTTATCAAAAATTTGTACCTGTTTTCCTTACACATACTCTTAGAACACAGCCCTTCTCCCCCAAAACACCCCTGTTCCTTCACCTATATAGTCTTTTCACCTGTTTTTCATTTTTCTTTTCCCTTTCACTTTTTTTGGGGAGGGCAATTGGGGTTAAGTGACTTGCCCAAGGTCACACGGCTAGTTAAGTGTTTAGTGTCTGAGGCCAGATTTGAAGTCAGGTCCTCCTGACTCCAGAGCCGGTGCTCTATTCACTGTGCCACCTAGCCACCCCTCTTCCTTTCACTTTTAAACAAAACAAAAACCCAAACCAAACACCTAATTCATCTTCACTCTTCCCTGTTTCCTCAAGGCTCCATAGCCTGGCTTTAGGCTTTTTACACCACCACAGGTACATATAGATAGTGGAATAGGTGCCTCAGTGTGCCAGTACGCCTCGGGGTAAACATTACTGTTGCCCCTTCCTTTGTCCATGCCAACACTTACTACCCTATGGGAAATGCTCTCCCTAAGGTTATCAGCAACCTCTTATTGAACAAGTTCCATAGCCTCTTGTCAGTCTAATCCTTCTGGACCTCTCCTGTATTTAACACTATTGACCACCCTTTTCCTTCTTCATACTCTTTCCTCCCTTGGTTTTTGCCGTTATGCTTTCTTGGGTTTGTCTCTGACTGCTCCTTCATAGTTTCTTCATTAGTTCCTCTTCCTCTCTTGCCCTTCTAGGGGTGGATATCTTACAAGACTCTGCCCTTAGCTTTCTTCCATCTCCATACACTTTCCCATGAGGATTGTATTCACTCCCATGGCTTCCACATTCAGCTCTATGTAGCTAACTCTCAAATCTACATCCCCAACACGGAACTCTCCTCTGAGCTTCAGTCACATTAACTGGAAAGTTGCTGGCACAGTCATCTTTGATTCTTCCTTCTTTCTCAAACTCCATCCTCCCCAATCCAATCAGTTGCCAAGTCCATTGATTTTACCTCCACATCTCTCATATCTTTCCCACTCTCCCATTCCTACTGCCACCACCTTTGTTCAGACCCTTATCACTTCCCATCTGCACTATTGTACAAGTCTCCTAACTTGCCTCCCTGCCCCTAATCTTTTCCTTCAATTCATCCTTAACCTACTTGTCAACATTTCTTAATGCAGAGCTCTGATTATATCACTCCCCTACTCAAAGACTTTCACTAGTATCCTACTGCCTATTTGTAGCAGCAAGCACCCCAGCTGTTCCCCAGGGTGGCTGCCAACACAGGTTCTTAGATCTGCTTTGATAAAGGAAAGCAACTCAAAATGGGTTAACAAACTTACTTTAATCAGTCAAATATATATTGTTTACCTAGTTCAGGGGAAAAAGGTCAGCACCCCGAACTTCAGAATATACAGACAGAATTATCAAGACAGAGAAACAGATCAAGTAGACAGATTTCCAAACTGTCCAACCATTACATCCATACCAAATCAACATCTGGGTTTTTCAACAACATCTGGGTTTTTCAAAGCCGGGGGTCTCTCAACAATGGCTTCCCAGAGTCTCATCTGATCAAATCACAGAACACTTTTCAAAGTGAGCCCCAAAGCAAAGCCTCACATCAGGGATTATATAGCCTTCTCCTGGGTCAGAGAATGTAACCACCTTCTGGACCCACTGGCCAATCAAAAACTATCTACTGAAAAACAAGCCTCCCACCCCAGGCCAGGTGCACTTTAGCCTAGGGGCAGGGAAGATCTTTAAATTTGCATTTATATTACACTATTGAATCAATCAATCAATCAACAAGCATTTACTAAATATTAGTGCCTGGCTCTGTGCTAGACCCTGGGGATACAAAGACAGAAAATGAAAAGGTCTGTCCCAAAAGAGCTGACATTCTATTTTGGGATGCATAAGCATATACAGAATAAATGGAAGGTAGGAGGTAGACACTTGTAGCCTGGAGGATTAGCTTCCTGTAAATGGTGGTGGTTGAGCTGAGCATTGAAAGAATCAAAGCATTCTTAGAGGCATAAGTGAGGAGGGAGTGTGTTCCAGGCCTGGGAAATAGCTTGTGGAAATATATAGTCAAGAAATGGAATGTCATGCTTAAGCAAAAGCAAGATCAATCTAACTGGACTGTGGAGTACGTGAAGGAGAGTGACATATCATAAAGGAAGAAAGGTAGGTAGAGCTCAAGTTGTGAAGAATTTTAAATGTCAAACAGAAGAATTGGTATTTGAGCTGAGAAGTAATAGGGAGTCCTTGAATTTGAGAAGAGAGAGACTTGAGGCTGGAAGACCAATTTGGAAGCTATTGCAATAAGCCAGGTGAGAGGTTATAAAGGCCTGACTGAGGACTGTAGCTATATGATGGGAAATAAGGGGATCACATGTGAAAGATGTTGTGCAGGTAGAACTGACAAGACTTGGCAGCTAATTGAACGACTCATTGTGGCTCAATATTACATAAACTTTTTTGACTGCCTTATTATACTGTTGGCTTAGTTTCCTAAAACCATCAGATCTGTTATGGGCAAACAACTGATTATATCTCCCCAATCTTATACTTGTGAAGTAAATTTTTAAGATTCAAGTGCTCATTTATATTTATCCTTATTAAATTTCTTATTTTATTCTATTCAGTCTAATGTTCTAGCCTATTGTAATCAAGTGGACAGTTTGGTAGCATAGTGGATAGAGTACTGGGCCTAGAGTCAGGAGGACCTGAATTCAAATGTGGCCTCAGACATTCACTAGCTATGTGACCCTAAGCAATTCACTTGATCTTTGTCTCAGTTTCCCTATCTGTAAAAATAGGGATAATAATAGCACCTATCATTAGGTGCACAACAGAGTTGTGAGGAGCAAATTGGATAATATCTGTAAAGCACTTAGCACAGTGACTGGTATAGAGTACTGGCTGAGTGGCCATAGACAAGTCTCTGAACCTCAGTTTTCTCATCTATAAAATGAGCATAACAGGACCTAGAATACCTATTTAGTAGGTCTGTGTGAAGATCAAATAAGATACTCTGTGTAAAGTGCTTTGCAATCCTCAAATCTATATAATCTATATAGTTAATCTATATAATTAAAAACTTAATAGATCTATGATATTGTTGTGTCTATTTCATCTCCAGGTAAAGAGGATTACATACATATATGTCTTTTCAATCTGTATAATTCCTGTTCATAATCTCCATAGATCCTTTACAAAAGAGTTAACTAATATGTTAAGAGACCTTCCTCTAGCACTTTTTTACATTTTGTGGGTACCAGAGTAGAATTAGGGTTGCTTTGTCTTGTTCCATGACTGGTGCACCTCCTTTTCTTAATTTCTTAAATATTTCTTGAGCACAAGCAATTATTGGAAAGATGCTGCAGTCTACTTGTGCCCACTATGTATTTTTTCATTGCTCTTTGATCCCTTAAACTTTGATACTTTTGAGACTGTGGTTGTTTTGGGTTGGGTCTAACTCATGCCAATCCTCTGGTAGTTTAGATTCAATACTGGAACCATATTAGATACAAGTCATTCAACAGTTAAAAGAGAGAGATTTACTTAACCACAGCAGGCAAAAGATACTAAACAAGGACAGGCATTGAAGATGAGTTGATTGAGCTAGGTATAAGTTCCATTGCCTGTGTATGCCATTGTGATCTACCAGCCAAGCACGAGAACTGCACCCCTGGAGTTCCTCTTGGCTCCATTGTATTCAAGTGATGAGGAAGTGAGGCCTTGGTCCCCTGAGCCAACCAAAAGAATGTCTCAATCCCTTTTAAGGAAAAACTGGACTAACATGCGTGGGGGCTAGGATATTTCTTCTGCCAGTACACAACAGTACACTTGTATTAAAAACAAACTGGAAATAGACAATGATTTGTCCTAGAATTGAACATGAGGAAGAGACAATGCTTTTAATAATCCCAAAATGCTATAGACATAGGAGTGCTATAGAAATGTCATCTGTTTTTTATTGTTTCTACTAAGGATGAGGGGAGTAAATTTCTAGGTAGCAAGGAAAGAGCCAGTTAATAGCAAAAAACTGAAGATGAGGTGAAGAAAGTGTGTAAGCTCCTGAAATAGACAGAAAGGGAAGGAATTAGGAATGCAAGTAGAGGCAGTTATCTTAGCAAGAAGGGTCACTTCTTTTGAAACTAGGGGGAAGGAGGATAGCATGTGTGACAGAGGTTGCATTAACTTATATTATAACTTATGAGATCTGCAGCATGCTCAGACTTATCCTTTTTGGGTGTGGTCAACTGGGAGGCATTTTGGGGTCTGTTTTCAGCCATGTGGTGAATCAGCGCTGAAAGAATTTGACTTTTGGTCTAATATGGCTGAGCAGTCTCTTGTTTCACCCCCCTCCCCTCTCCAGGACAAGGTGCTGCAGTTGAAAGAGATACCCTTTGTCTCAGTATCTTTGCTTCAATTCCATGTTTCCTTTCCTGAGGAGGGTTGAGCATTGACCTTGAGATGGACATGCCCCAGCTTGTGATTTTGTGAGGTTCCAAGGTCCTGGGTCCATCGTGTGAAGCTCATTGGCTTTAAGAGGAGTTTCTTTATAGGAGAATATTACTGTTGACAAGAAAAGGATTGGCTCAGGCCTGGTTCACTTTCCCAGTAGACATGTATTAGTAGTTGTTTGGACGGTGGAGAACTTGGTGAAATATAAAATGCCTAATCAGCAGTCATATAGACCACATTATATTCTTATGAGGTTCAGATACTAGCCTCTCATCATATTCTAATAGTATTTATGAGTTAAATTACTGACTCCTATCTTAAGTTTTTTTTTTAATCAAATATATGTTTGTGAGTGTTGTATTTTGCATTTCCTTTTATTTCTAGGAAATAAATACCTGATTAACATAGTATTTGGGTACCTTTTAACTCCCCCTAGAAGTCCTAGATGTTTACCAAACTTAAGCTATAATAAGTAAATTTGTTCCTCAGGTGGGGTTTTAACAAGCCAAAGAGTGTAAGAACAGGAAGACGAATCCCTTTGGAGGAGGTCAGACTCCTTCAAGACTGAATCCAGTTGGATTGTACAAGTCGGTCCAGAGTACAGTAAGGCTTCTATGTGGAAAAAGAAGTGGGTACGATATCCTGGGCTTTAGGGGCCCTGTATCGGTTCATCAAAGGTTAGATGTGTATGAAGAAAATTATAATTAGATGAAAGTCATACTAATAAAAGAGAGGAAGGGTTCCCTATAGATTGTGATGTCCTGTTAGTGCTCCTATTTGTAGATGGAGCCTACGGCCCTAGAATGCTACAAGTGAGTCTAGTGTTATATACCACATACTATATACATTATACATATAATGCTACTAGTATATACTGTATACAAGGCACTATACTAAGCACTGGGGATACAAAGAAAAAACAAAAACAACCTTTTTTTGGTGGAACTTACATTCTATGGAGGGAGAAACATATGCATAAAGAGGAACACGTAAATCATTAATAGAAGACTTGGAAAGACCAGGTAGAGATAATGTTTACACTAGGTCTTGAAGAAAGCCAGGGATAACAAGAGTCAGAGGTTAGGAGGGAGAGCATTCCAAGCTTAGGAAAGGCTCAGGTACAAAGGCATGAGGACAGGATATAAAATATTGGGCGTGAGAAACAGCCAATGGGCCAGTATAACTAGATTGTAGAATGTATGGAGGGGAATATCTATAAAAAAACAGGAAAGATAGGAAGAGGTCATGTTATGAAAAGTTTTACATGCCAAGCAGCAGTTTATATTTGATGTTGGAGATAAGAGGGAGTCATTGGAATTTACTGAGGAGGAAGATGACATAGTCATAGCTACTCATTATGAAAATTATGTTAGAAGCTGTGTGGAGGGTATATTGGAATTGGAAAAAACCTGAAAGAGGGAGATCAACTAGAAGGTTATTATAATAGTCCAGGCAAGAAGAGATGAGGACCTGAACTAGAGTGGTGGCTTTGTGAATAGAGAGGAGAAACTGAAAGTTGCTATAGAGATAGAACCAAGATGGCAGAATAAAGGGAGCATTATAGTTAGGTCTCTCCAAACATTTCTCTCCAAAAAATTCTAAAATAATATCTCAAATTGAATTCTGGAGCAGTATAACAAAAGGTTGGGGTGAGAAGTCAGAAGGAGAGGTCTGTAATATTGGGGTAGGAGCTAGCCTGGAGTGCAGAGGAGCAACACCAGGTATGGGACTTTTAGGTAGATGGGACATCAGGAGCAGCAGCTTCAGGAGCTCTCAGTCCAGAGATGGTAAAGGGTCTAGATAACTGGTCAGAAAGAGATTATAGGGGATCCTTAAGCTAACACTGGGTAGGACCAGGCACTATTCAGCAACTCCATTGCCTATACCCAGTTCGCAGTCTCAGTTAAAGGACAGAGAAGAATAACAGGGAGTTGGGACCTTTCCTGGGTAAAGAACAGAGTACAGACCAGAAGAGCAGTGACCACACCTCTCCCCAGATCACATCACCTTGGAATCATCAAAAACTAACAAACTCCTAGAACTAGCTGTGAAAACATCAGCTCAAAAAAGGCTGAAGATTGGGACAGTCCCTCTCCCCACTCCAGGTGAGCAGAACCTGACTTTAACATAAAGTTAAAAGTCAAGAATGGACTGAAAAAATGAGCAAACAACAACAATGTGATCATTAAAGGCTACTATGGTAAACAGGGAAGATCAACACACCAACTCAGAAAATGGTAGCAATGTGAAAACAGCTACAATAAAAGCCTCAAAGAAAATTGCAAAGTGGACACAGACTGAGTGAGAATTCCTGGAAGAGCTAAAGAAAGAGCAAAAAAATAAAAGATTTTAAAAATAAAATTAGAGTGGTAGAGGAAAAAGAGGGAAAGAAATAAGAGTAATGCAAAAAAAAGTATTGAAAAGAGGATTAACAGTTTGGTAAAAGAGGCACAGAAAATACTGAAGAAAAAAAAAGCCTTAAAAACCAGAGTTGGCCAAAAAGATACAAAACCTCAGAAGAGGTTTGTTATGAAGAAGAGAGTTGTTATAGAGAAAATTTTTTTACAAGACTTGGCAAATGAATGGATATGTAGGATAAATGAGAATTAGTAGTCAAGGATGACAATGAGATTGTGAACCTAGCTCTCTTTTTAATTTTGTTTTGTTTCTTCTTTCTCATTGTTCATTATGTTGGTTATAATTCTTCTTTAAACTGGATTAATGATTCTTTTTTTTTTTTTTAAGCAATCGGGGTTAAGTAACTTGCTCAAGGTTACTCAGCCAGTTATTTCTGGGTGTGGTGCTGAGTGTCTGAGCCCGGGATTCGATCTCCAGGTCATCCCAAACACTGGAGCCGGTGCTTTTACTCACTGAGCCACCTGGCTGCCCCTTAATATTAAGTTTTTTGTTTTTGTTTTGTTTTGTCTTTTTTTTTTTTAAGCAATTTAAAAACACTGGAGCCGGTGCTCTTACTCGCTTAGCCACCTGGCCGCCCCCCCCCCCCCGGATTAATGATTAATGTGAAAATATATGTAGAACCTATATAAGATTGCATGCCGCCTTTTGGGGAAAGGAGTAGGAGAAAATTTGGAACTTAAAAAACTTGTGAAACTGAATGTTGTAAACTAAAAGTAAAAAAAAAAAATTTTTTTTGCTTTTTGGAGGGGGAAGGGTGAGGCAATTGGGGTTAAGTGACTTGCCCAAGTTCACACAGCTAGTATGTGTTAAGTGTCTGAGGCTAGATTTGAACTCAGGTCCTCCTGACTCCAGGGTCGGTGCTCTATTCACTGCACCACCTAGCTGCCCCAAAGTAAATAAATTTAAAAGAAAAAAAAATTCGCACACACATACATTTAGGGTTAGAGTTAGGGGTTAAGGTTAGAGCACATTTAGGATTAGAATATATGTGTCCTACATATATACATTTTATACATAAATATATAAATATTTGATTTTAAAACCTTGAATTCCAGATTCTTTCCCTTCCTACCTCATCACTCACCCTTACTGGGAAGATAAACAATTCAATATAGACTGTACATGTGTAGCTACGCAAAACATTTCCATTGTGGATATATTGTGAAAGACTGAATGATCCTCCATATTTCTATGGACCATATTTCATATGGATTATATTTCCCTCCATCCTATCCCACCCCCTCACTTGTTCTATTCTCTTCTTTGACCCTATCCCTTTTCAAAAGCGTTTGCTTCTAACTACCCTCCTCCCCAACCTACTCTCTCCTCCATCATCCCCCCTCTCATCCCCTTCACTCCTACTCTCCTGTAGGGTGAGATACCCTATTTAGTGTCATTCCCTCCCTAAGCCAAATTCAATGAGAATAAGGTTGACCCATTCCCTTTTGCCTACCTGTTCTTCCCCTCCATTGTAACCATTTTCCCTTACCTCTTCTATAGGAGATAGTTTATCCCATTCTGTCTCTCCCCATCTCCTCTCATTATATTCCTCTCTCACCTCTCAATTTCACCTTTTAAGTATCATCCCTTCCTATTCAATTGGTCCTGTACTTGTACACATATATACACATACTCGCATATGTATTCATAAGCCCATATACCCTCCTATATAGATATTTATATGTATGTGTGTGTGTATATATATATATATATATATATATGCATATATATATTTCTATTCCCTTCAACTATTCTCATACTGAGAAAAGTTTCATAAGTTACAATTACCATTCTTCCATGTAGGGATGTAAATAGTTCAACTTTGATGAGTTCCTTATGATTTCTTTTTCCTGTTTATCTTCTCATGCTTCTCTTGCTTCTTGTATCTGAATGTCAAATTTTTTATTCAACTCTGTTTTTTTCATCAAGAATGCTTGAAAGTCCTCTATTCCACTGAATGACCATATTTTCTCCTGAAACATGATACTCAGTTTTGCAGTAAGATAGGAAGAAGAACCAAGTGAGAGAATATTATTATAAAAGCCCAGAGAGGAGCCAGTATCTAGGAAAAGAGTGTGTTTAACAGTGACAAATTCTGAAAGGAGGAAGATTAAGAAAATGCCATCAGTTTTGGCAATTAAGAGATCATTGGTTATTTTGGAAAGAGCAATTTTAGTTGAGTGAGAAGGTAAGAAGTCAGACGGCAAAGGGTGTGAAAGGGGAGGAGAGGAAGCAGAAGCATGAGTGAATAGATTTTTCAAGGTCCACCCTTGAGGTTACAGCAAAGCCTCAAATACTTACTGGGCCCTAGGAGACATCTGGAAGGATGAGTAGGACGTGATATGTCTTGTTCAGGAGCTGCTGTGTGCTAGGGCCTGACTCTGAACAAGTCCGACTGTGTTGTTTCTCTCCAGCCATCCAGGCATCTCCAGCAAGGAGACAGGAAGTGTTGTGCACCAGATTTCTTTTACTAGCCCCGAGCAGGACCTGGCCATGTTGTCCATAATATTATATATTGTTGGATGGTAGTCTATTGACTTCCATTAGCCTGGGAAGCAACCCCTGTGGAAATGCAGTCTGGTTATTGCTCCTGCAGATACTCTACAGCCACAGCTACTGAGGACCCAGGGAAAAAAAAGTTCTTTTCACCAAAGTACTTGGCACTGACAAATGGTTCAACATTTGAAACTGTCATTTTATCAGTGGAAGTGACATTAAAGAAGCATTTAAATCCTAAGGACCATGAGACATTTCCATCTGCTATGCACCTGAACCTTCCATATACATATTGTCTCCCCCATTAGAATGTGAACTCCTTGAGAACAGGACTGTCATACTTTTCTATTTGTATTCCCTGCACTTAGCACAATGCTTGTCACATGGTAAACACTTAATAAATGCTTCACCCATTCATGCATTGAGCTGGAACATCAATATATACATATATATATACACACCTATATATGCATACATATATAATATATACTTATATGTATGTACATATATTTATACTAGAAAGATATTATAGATAGAAAATGAACTGGCTTTAGATGTGAATAGGAAGAAAAGAATGAGTTGAATTGCTCTGGGGGAAAAAATGAAGTGGTTTTAATTCTCTCCTTTTAACTCTCTACAATTTGGTTTCTGACCTCATCATTCCACCAAAACTCCTCCCTCCAAAGTTACTTATGATATCTTAATTGCCAAATCCAGTGGTCTTTTCTCAGTCTATATTCTCCTTGTCCTCTCTGCAGTCTTTGACACTGTTGATAATTTTCTTTTTTCTTTTTTTTTGGAGGGCAACTGTGGTTAAGTGACTTTCCCAAGGTCAAATGGCTAGTTTTTGTGTTAAGTGTCTGAGGCCAGATGTAAACTCAGGTCCTCCTGACTCCAGGGCCAGTGCTCTATTCACTGTGCCACCTAGCTGCCCCCAGACTCTATAATTATTTCTCTCGATGTGGATAGCATTTTTCTTCATGAGCCTTTTGGGGTAGTGTTGATCATCTTCTTTCTCTCTAGGCTTTCAGGACACTACTCTCTCCTGGTTCTCCTCCTACCCATCTGATTGCTTCTTCTCTGTCTTTTTTGGTGGAACCTCCTCCAGATCATGGCCTCTAATTGTAGGTATGCCTCAGGGTTCTGCCCTGGGTCTTCCTTTCTTCTCCCTTTATACTTTTTTCACTTGATGATCTCATCAGCTCCATTGGACTCAATTATCTCCAGGCTGATAATGTTCAGATCTACTTATCTAGCCCTACTCTCTGCTGACTTTTGTTCTTTCATTTCCAACTTCCTATTAGACATCTCAAATTGGATAGCCTAAACTCTTAAACTCAACATATCTGAAACTGAATTATCATCCCCCCAAATCCTCCTTCCTTCCAAACTTCTCTATTATTGTCAAGGGCACTACCATCTCCCCAGTCTCTCAGGCTCAAAATTTAGGTTTGTGATCTTCAATTCTTCATACTCTCTCATCCCCTAAAACCAATCTATTACCAAGCTTATTGATTTTACCTTGACCCCTTCTTTTTTCTGATCCTATAACCAAAGAGGTGGAGCTAAGATGGCAGAGAAAAGGTAGGGACTCACCTTACCTCTCCCACAAACCCTTCCAAATACCTTTGAATAATGCCTCACAAGAAATTCTAGAGTGACAGAATGTACAAAAGGAGAGAGTGAAAACTTAGAATGTTGACAGGAAAGGTCTATTGCACTGGGGGAGAGTGGAACTCAATCCAGTACAGGCTTTGCCAGCACAGACTGGGCCCCAACAAACCAGAGCAGCCTTTTGGGGTACCTGAATAAGTGGTGGCAGTGATGGTTCCTGGACCTCTCAGCCCACAGATGGCAAGGGTGTCAGATAACTGGTCAGAAGCAGATTAAAAGGATCCCTTTCCTGGCACTGGGGGCAGGACTCAGTTACATTGCCTATATTTGGATCTGAGTCATAGTCCTGGGTCTCAATCCCAGGGTAAGGAGGAGCACTATCACACCAGAGCTGGTAGCAGAAGGGGAACAAGAACCCTGGTCACAGTTCCAGGATGGAAAAGAGTATTGGTGGTCACTCACAGACCAGTGCACAGTACAGGAGAATACACCTCTTCTCATACCACCCTAGAAGAACCAAAAACTTACAGTATGTCCCCAGAATTATCTCTGAAAACAGCTGCACAAAAAACCTGAAGCTTGGTACAGTGCCTGCTTAGCTTCACTTTAGCATAGAGTTAAAAGTTAAGAAACAGGCTGGAAAAATGAGTAGACAGTAGAAAAAAATCCTGATTATAGGAAGTTACCATGGTGAAAGGGAAAATCAAAACAAACTTAAAACAAAACAGCAAAGTCAGAACTACTACATCCAAAGCCTCAAAGAAAAATGTGAATTGGCCCCAGACCATGGAGGAGCTGAAAAAGGATTTTCAAAATCAAATAAGAAAGGTACTGGAAAAATTGGGAAGAAAAATGAGAGTGACGTAAGAAAATCATAAAGAAAAAGAGCCAATAGATTAGTAAAGGAGGCACAAAAAAATACTGAAGAAAACAACACCTTAAAAACAGAATAGGTCAAATGGTAAAAAAGAGGCACAAAAATCCAATGAAGAGAAGAATGCCTTGAAAAGCAGTATTGATCAAATAGAAAAAGAGGTACAAAAGCTCATTGAAGAAAATAATTTCTTAAAAACTAGAATTGGGCAAGTGGAAGCTAATGACTTTATGAGACATCAAGAAACAATAAAACAAAATCAAAAGAATGAAAAAAATAGAAGAAAATGTGAAATATCTCATTGGAAAAACAAGTGATCTGGAAAATAGATCCAGGAGATAATTTAAGAATCATTGGACTACTGAAAGTCATGATAACAAAAAAAATCGTCTTTCAAGAAATTATCATGAAAAGCTGCCCTGATATTCTAGAACCGCAGGGTTAAATTAGAAATTTAAAGAATCTACCAGTCATGTCTTGAAAGAGATTCTAAAATGAAAACTTCTAGAAATATTATAGCCAAATTCTAGAGCTCCCAGGTCAAGGTGAAAATATTGCAAACAGCCAAAAAGAAATATTTCAAATGTGGAACCAAACTCAGGATAACACAAAGTTTAGCAGTTTCTACATTAAAGGATTGGAGGGCTTTGGAGTATAACATTCCTGAGGGCAAAAGAGTTAGGATTACAATCAACAATCATCAGAAAACTGAGAATAATGCTTCAGGGGAAAAATGGATTTTCTATGAAATAGAGGACTTTCATGCATTGTTGATGAAAAGACCAGAGCTAAATAGGAAATTTGTCTTTTAAATACAAGACTCAAAAGAAACATAACCAGGTAAAAAGGAAAGAGAAATCATAAGAGATTCAATAAAGTTCAACTGTTTCCATTCCTACATGGGAAAATGATACTTGTAACTCCTAAAACTTTCTCATTATTAGGGTAGTTAGAAGGAATATACATAGAGAGAAAGCACAGGCCTAAATTGAATATGATGGGATGATTATCTAAAAATATAAAATTAAGGGATTAGAGAAAGGAATACATTGAGAGAAGAGGAAAGGGAGAGGTAGAATGGGGTGAATTATCAGGCACAAAATAGGTGTGAAAGAGCTTTTACAGTGGGGGGAAAGATGGGGGAAAGGAGGGGAGGAGAGCACATGAACCTTACTCTCATCAAAATAGGCTCAAAGAGAGAATAACATACACATTCAGTTGGGTGTAGAAATATGTCTTATGATACAGGAAAGTTTAAGGGAAAGGGGATGAAAGAAGTGTGTGTGTGGGGGAAGGGGAGAACTTATAGAAAGTAAGGCAGATTGGTGGAGGTAAAAGTCAGAAGCAAAGGGACATTGGGGTCAAGATGGCAGAGTAGAAACAGGACCTCCATGAGGCTATGGCTCTTACCATCTCTGATCCATGTAAAAGGGGCCTCTGAACAAACTTTGGAGCTACATAACACACAAAATTACACAGAGAAGCTAACCTCCTGCTGAGGACAGCACGGCAGGCTGGCAGGAACTGGCCAGCACAGCACTCTGGGAGTCAAGCCCAGCCCCACAGTGAGTCAGCCCCAGGGTGGCCCTGACCAGCCGCGGCTGAAGGGACTCCAGATCACCAGCAGCTGTGGTGGTCCAGAATTATCAACACATAGATACTAAGGACAAAGTGAGAGGTCAGTGCAGTGTGGACTTTGGGACCCAGTAGTTGGGAGTGTGTTGGCTTTTGCCCCTGGGTCGAGAAGCCACAGAGGGCTGCAGGAAAGCCACTGCCATGTGGCAGCTTCAGCTCCTGGATTACAGAATGTAGGGGGACCAAGCAACCAGTCTGAGGGGAAATCACTCTTGCTTTAACCAGCTTGGATCTGGATTGCAGTCTAGGGTGGAGGTTCTGGGGTGTGTGACCAGCTTGACAGAGTGTGTGGAGGCTTCAGAGAGGGCACCCAACTAATACCTCCAGCAGCTGAGAAAACCCCAGCATTGGGTAGGAAGCTCCCCTGTCTGGTAGCAGAGTCCTACTGTGGCAAAAAGCCCAGAAGTCAAGTAATTGAGTGGCAACATGACCAGGCAAAGAAAGCAAAGCAAACAGAAGAATCCAATATTAGACTCCTATTTTGGGGACAAAAAAAGGATCAAAGCATGGAACAAGAGAAGACAGTGAAGTCAGAATTCCTGCACCAAAAGCTTCAAAGGAAAATACGAACTGGTTACAGGCCTTAGAGGACCTTAAGAAGCAGATAAGAGAAGTGGAGGAAAAATTGGGAAGAGAAATGAGAATGATGCAAGAAAATTACGAAATGAGAGTCAACAGCCTGACTGAGGAAAATAACACCTTAAAAAACAGACTAACTCAAATGGCAAAAGAGGCTCAAAAAGGCAATGAGGAGAAGAATGCCTTAAAAAAGCCGAATTTGCCAGATGGAAAAAGAATCTTAAAAGCTCACTGAAGAGAATCATTCCTTCAGAATTAGATTGGAGAAAATGGAAGCTAATGACTTTATGAGAAATCAAGATGCTGTTAAACAGATCCAAACAAATGAAAGACTAGAAGGCAATGTGAAATATCTCATTGGAAAAACCACTGACCTGGAAAATAGATCCAGGAGAGATAATTTAAAAATTATTGGACTACCTGAAAGCCATGATCAAAGAAAGAATCTAGAAATCATGCTCCAAGAAATTCTCAAGGAAAACTGCCCTGATGTTTCAGAACCAGAGGGCAAAATAGAGGTTGAAAGAATCCACTGATCACCTCCTGAAAAAGATCCCCAAAAGAAAACTCCTAGGAATATTATAGCCAGTTTCCAGAATTCCCAGATCAAGGAGAAAATATTACAGGCAGCCAGGAAGAAACAATTTGAATATTGTGGAAACACAATCAGGATAACTCAGGATCTGGCAGCTTCTACACTGAGGGATCGAAGGGCTTGGAATATGATATTCCGGAGGGCAAAGGAACTGGGATTAAAACCAAGAATCACCTACCCAGCAAAACTGAGTATCATGTTTCAGGGGAAAATATGGTCATTCAGTGTAATAGAGGACTTTCAAGCATTCTTGATGAAAAAACCAGAGTTGAATAGAAAATTTGACATTCAGATACAAGAAGCAAGAGAAGCATGAGAAGGTAAACAGGGAAAAGAAATCATAAGGAACTCATCAAAGTTGAACTATTTACATCCCTACATGGAAGAATGGTAATTATAACTTATGAAACTTTTCTCAGTATGAGAATAGTTGAAGGGAATAGAAATGTATACACACATATGTCTATATAGGAGGGTATACGGACATATGAATACATATGTGAATGTGTGTATATATGTGTACAGGTATGTAATGCGAATGTAAATTTTAAAGATCTTCCCTGCCCCTAGGCTA
>NW_027187393.1:6955571-7109349 GCF_028583685.1 Petaurus breviceps papuanus | reverse complement strand
AATGGTTGGACAGTTTGGAAATCTGTCTACTTGATGTTTTTGTCTTGGTAATTCTGCCTGTATGCTTTGAGGTTCGGGGTGCTGACCTTTTCTCCTGAACAAGGTAAACGATATATGTCTGACTGATTAAAGTAAGCTTGTTAACCCATTTTGAGTGGCTTTCCTTTAACAAAACAGATCCAAGAACCTGTATGGGCGGCAAACCCTGAGGACCCTTGGGGGGGCTTGCTGCTACAAGGTATACATAGATAGAGGGAACAGGACCATTTGAATAGGAAGGGATGATACTTAAAAGGTGAAATTGAGAGATGGGAGAGGAATATAATGAAAGGAGATGGGGAGAGATAGAATGGGGTAAACTATCTCATATAGAAGAGGTAAGGGAAAATGGTTACAATGGAGGGGAAGAATAGGAAGGCAAAAGGGAATGGGTCAACCTTATTCTCATTGAAATTGGCTTAGGGAGGGAATGAAATACACACTAAGTAGGGTATCTCACTCTACAGGAGCTAGGTGGGAAGGGGATGAGAGGGGGAATGATGGAAGGGAGGGCAGGCTGGGGGGGTGGAGGGAAATTGGAAGCACCCACTTTTGAAAAGGGACAGGATCAAAGTAGAGAATAGAACAAGTGGGAAGTGGGATAGGAGGGAGGGAAATATAGTCAGTGGTTTACAATATATTTACTGTATTAGTATTTTCATTAGCTACACATGTACAACCTATACTGAACTACTTATCTTCCCAATAAGGGTGGGTGACTAGGGAGGAAGGGAATGAATCTGGAATTCAAAGTTTTAGAATCAAATGTTTAAAAAAATATATGTGTATATATATTATTATTAATACTATTTTAAATGTGATTGGGAAATAAGATATACAGGCACTGGGGCATAGAGATCCACCATGAGCTACTGGAAAAGTCGAAGGGGGTATGGGAGAAGATATGGGAGAGAGCAGATTGGAGGAGGGGATATCCTGTGGGACTGCCATTTTGGGGTGGTGGGTAGGGGAAAAATGGGGAGAAAATTTGTAACTCAAAATCTGGCAGAAATGAATGATGTAAATCAGAAGTTAATAAAGCATTTGAAAAGTGAAAAAAAAAGTCAGAAGCAAAACACTTTTGAGAAGGAACAGGGTAAAAGGAGAGAGGGTGTGGGCTAAATGAGGAAAATAGGATGGAGGAGAATATATAGTTGGTAATCATTACTGTCAAAAAAATTTACAGCAAGTTTCTCTGTTAAAGATTTCATTTCTCAAATATATATAGAGAGAACTTGGTCAGATTTATAAAAATAAGAGCTATTCCTCAATGAAGAAATGGTCAAAGGATCTGAACAGGCAGTTTTCAAAGTAATCAAAGCTATCTATAGTTACATGAAAAAATGCTCTGAAACACTACTGATTAGAGAAATGCAAATTAAAACAACTCTGAGCTACTCTACACACCTATGAGATTGGTTACTATGACAGAAAAAAATTGACAAATGTTTGAGGGAACGTGGGAAAATTAAAATACTAATGCACTGTTGGCAAAGTTGTATACAGATTCAACCATTCTGGAGAGCAATTTGGAACTATGCCCAAAGGGCTATAAAACCATGTATACCCTTTGATCAAGCAATACCATTGTTATGTCTGTATCCCAAAGAGATAAAAAACAAAAAGTAAAAAGTCCCATACGTATAAAAATATTTATGGTAGTTCTTTGTGTGTGTGTGTGTGTGTGTGTGTGTGTGTGTGTGTGTGTGTGTGTGTGGTGGCAAAGAATTGGAAATTGGATGTCCATAAATTGGGGAATGGCTGTACAAGTTATTGTATATGATTGTGATGGAACACCATTTTGCTATAAGAAATGATAAGCAAGATGCTCTCAGAAAAACATTGGAAAAACTTACGTGCAAAGTGAAATAACCAGAACCAGGAGAAAATTGTACACAGTAACAGCAATATTGTATGATGATATACTGTGAATAACTTAGCTATTCCCCATAATACAATGATCTAAGACACTTCTGAAGCCATCTATAGAGAAAGAACTGGTGGAGCCCAAATGTAGATTGAAGATACTTTTTCTTAAATTTTCTTCCTTTTTTTTTCTTCCACAGAATGACTTACATGGAAATGTGTTTTGCATGATTACACATGTGTAAACTATGTCAAATTGTTTTTCTTCTCCATAGAGGGGGTGGGGGGAAGGAAGGAAGGGAGGGGGGGAGAGAATTTGGAACTCAAAATTTGAAAAAAGAATGTTAAAATTGTTTTTACATGTAATTGGAAAAAAACCAAAATATTAATCGAAATGATCCTGCCACTACCCTAATAAAATCCTTCATCACCTCATGCATGGACTATTACACAAGCCTGCTGGCTGATAGGTCTCTCATCAGTCTCTCTCCAGTATAGTCCATCTTCCACTCAGCTTTCAAAGTGATCTTCATAAAGCTCAGATCTGACTGTAGCATACCCCTACTCAATCAACTCCATGGACTCCCTTTCACCTCTAGGATCAAATATAAAATTCTCTGTCTTTTAAAGCACTTCACAACATGCCCCATTTTCTAGTCTTCTTACATATTATACTCCTGTAGCAGCAAGCACCCTAGTATACCCAGGATGGCTGCTAGCACAGGTTCTTAGATCTACTTTTCTAAAGGAAAGCAACTCAAAAAAGGCCAACAATCTTACTTTAATAAAACATATATCATTTACCTAGTTCAGGGGAAAAAGTCAGCACCCTGAACTTCAGAGAATATAAACAGAAGTTACAAGCAGACAAAAAAATACAGAGAAATAGATCAGCAGACAGGGCTTTCAACTGTCTGACCTTGCTCTTCCTTGAACATGACACTCCATCTCCCAACTCCAGGCATTTCCATTGGCTATTCCCCATTTATGGAATGCTCTCCTTCTTCATCTGTACTGTCTCTAGGAAACTTACTTGACTTCTTTCAAATCTCCTGCCTTCTACATGAAAACTTTCCTAGTAGTATCTTCTCTGTTGAATATTCCCTATTTATCCTGAATATAGCTTATTTGTACATAGTTATTTGCATGATGTCTTACTCATTAGCTTGTAAGTTCAACTACAGGGATTATCTTTTGCCTTTTTTTGTATCTCCAGTGTTTAGCATAGTGCTTGGCACATAGTAGGTGCTTAATAAAAGTTTATTGACTAACCTATGAAGAATTATATAATGTAAGCTATGAACAATGTAATAATATGAGGAGGTTGAGATCTATACAGCTTGATTAAGTTTTTATATCAGTGAGATCACAATAATACATTAAATATAACTCACTTATAAGGTGCTTTATAATTTATAAGGCAACGAGTACCTAAGAATACAATGTACTATGAATCCTAACCAATCAAGCAACACTTTTTTATATTTCTATTGTGTGCCAAATACTAAGCTAGGCACTGGGGATATAAAGATAATAATGAAATAGTCCCTGCCCTTACATTCTATCTGATGAGGCAAGATATATTATATATATATATATCATATACAAAGTAAACACTAAGTAATTTTTGGAAGGAATCAATTGCATCTGGGGGGAATCTAGAAAGGCATCATATAGATCGTGATGTCTGAACTGCGCTTTGAAGGAAACCAGGGATTCTAAGAGGTAGAGACTGGGCACCTCAAAGAATGGTGTTGCTCTTGGTAGAAACTGGGAAGTTTGAAAAAAAGGTTGCGTTGGACTTCCAGTGCCAAGATGGTGGAGTGAAGAAGAAATCCTCTGAAGCCCTCCCAAATTTCCCTCCAAACAACCAGAAAACCACCTCAGAATTGATCTAGGATCAGGGAAGCAGTTTACTAGCCCAGCAAGAAAGGTTTGTCTCACTGGGGTGGGAGGGGAGCGAGGTCCAAGAACAGCAGTAGGATCCAACCTTGAAGTAGGGGGCCTGCAGCAGGGTTCTAAGTCTGGGACAGTCCACTCACTCCCTTCCCCTAAAGCCTCCAGCAACCTCCTAGGCAAGTGAGCAGTCTGTGCAGAGCAGCAAGGATCCACCCCAATGACACCCCACCCCCTAGCACAAGCCACTAGCTAGGCCTTGACCCCACTGCTACATAGTATTGAAGTCCACCCTGGGGCTGGCCAACAAGCCTGCTGCCTATTAGCAGAGAGACCCTGTTTCCATAGCAACCCAGATGCATTGCCCCACCCCTGGGCCAGGCCAGAAACAAGATTCTTTCTCCAGAAAGACTATTATCATAGCAATCCAGAATCAAGGCTCCACATCTGAAGTAGGCCAGCAGCTAACCTCACATATAGGGGAGGTCAATGAGGACCCCCCCCCCCACCAGTACAGAACAGAGGGGAAGCCTACCCTTCAGAGAAAGCAAGCAGCTAAGCCCTGAATCCCAGTGAAAGCCAACAGTAAGACCCAGAGCCCCAGCACAAAAAAGCTTGGGACAGTGTAGGACCAGAGCCCAACTCTCACATAAAACACCAAGTCACAAAAAAGGCAGAAAAATGAGCAAAAACAAAAACAAAAAAAGAGCTTGACCGTAGAAAGTTACTATGGTGATAGGCAGAATCAAGGCATAAACTTAGTGGAGCACAATAGTGTCAAATTGGCTACATGTAAAGCTTCAAAGAAAAACATAATTTGGTCTCAGGCCAAAAAAAGAATTCCTGGAAGAACTTAAAAAGGATTTTAAAAAGCAAATTAGAGAAGTTGAAGAAAAATTGGGAAAGAAATGAAAGTAATGTGAGAGAATCATGAAAAAAGAGTCAATAGCATAGGAAAAGATATACAAAAATTCACCAAGAAAATAACTCCCTAAAGAAAGAATTGGCCAATTCCTTCAAAATTAGATTAGAGCACTTTATAAGGAATCAAAATACTACAAAACAGATACAAACAAATGAATAAATAGAAGGCAAAGTGAAATATCTTATTGGAAAAACCACTGATCTGGAAAATAGATCCAGGAGAGATAGTTTAAAAATTATTGGACTACCTGAAAGCCATGATAAAAAAAAGCCTAGAAATCATCCTTCAAGAAATTCTTAAGGAGAATTGTCCTGATATTTGAGAACCAGAGGGCAAAATAGAAATTGAAAGAATTCACTGATCACCTCTTGAAAAAGATCCCAAAAAGATAACTCCTAGCAATATCATAGCCAAATTTCAGAGTTCCCAGGTCAAAGAGAAAATATTACAAGCTGCCAGGAAGAAACAATTTGAGTATTGTGGAAATGCGATCAAGATAACACAAGATCTAGCAGCTTCTACACTAAGGAAGTGAAGGGCTTGGAATATGATATTATGTAGGTCAAAGGAGCTAGGATTAAAACCAAGAAGCACCTACCCAGAAAAACTGAGTATAATGCTTCAGGGGAAAATATGGTTATTCAATGAAATAGAGGGTTTTCAAGTATTCTTAATAAAAAAACAGAGCTTAACAGAAAATCTGACTTTCAAATACAAGAGGCAAGAGAAGCATAAGAAAGTAAACAGGAAAAAGAAATCATAAGGAACTTATTAAAGTTGAAGTATTTACATTCCTACATGGAAAAACTATAATTGTAATTCATGAGACTTTTTTCACTATGAGGATAGTTGAAGGGAATATATATATGTGTGTGTATATATATGTATATACATATATACACACATATACATACACTCACAAATGCATGTGTATAAATGCATACGTGAGTGTGTGTATATGTGTGTACGTGTATACATAGACAGAGGGCACAGGATGAGTTGAATATGAAGGGATGTTATCTAAAAAATAAAATTAAGAGGTGAGAGAGAAATATAGTGAGAGAAGGAGAAAAGGAGAGATAGAATAGGGTTAATTATCTCATATAAAAGAGGCAAGAGAAAACTTAAAATGGAAGGGAAGAGCAAGAAGGTGAAAGGGAATGAGTCAACCTTACTTGCATTGAATTTGGCTTAAAGAGGGAATAATTTTTACACACTTATTTGGGTATCTTACCATACAGGAAAGTAGGGCGGAAGGGGATAAGAGGGGGGATAATAGAAGGCAGGGCAGATTGGGGGAGAGGGTAGTTAGAAGCATATACATTTGAAAAGTGACGGGGTCAAAGTAGAAAATAGAATAAATGTGGGACAGGATAGGATAGAGGGAAATATAGTTAGTCTTTCACAATATAACTACTATGGAAATATTTTGCATAACTACTTATGTACAACCTATATTGAATTGCTTATCTTCCCAGTGGGGTAGGTGAGGATGGCAGAAGGGAAAGAATCTGGAAATCGAAGTTTTAAAAACAAATGTTAAAAATTTTTTTTACATGCACTGGGAAATAAGTTATACAGGTACTGGGGTGTAGAAATTCATCTTGCCCTACTAGAAAGTTAGAGGGAGCATGGGAGAGGATATAAGATAAAGAAGATTGGGGGTATTCAGTAGGCTCCCTGTCTTGGGGTGGGGAGTACAGGAAAGTTGGGGAGGAAATTTGTAACACAAAATCTTGTGGAAATGAATGTTCAAAACTAAAAACAAACTTTAAAAAATTATAAAAAAAAAGAATTGGCCAAATGGAAAAGGAAGTACAAAAACTTACTGAAGAAAATAATTCCTTAAAAATTAGAATCGAACAAGTGGAAACTAATGACTCTATGGGACATAAAGATATGACAAAACAAAATTTAAAAAGTTAGAAAATAGAGGAGAAAATGTGAAATTTCTTACTAGAGAGATAATATAAGAATTATTGGACTACCTGAAAGCCATAATAAAACAAAACAAAACCAAACCTTGACAACATCTTTCAAGAAATTATCAAAGAAAAATGTCCTGATCTATTAGAACCAGAGGGTAAAATAGAAATTGAAAGAATCCACTGATCATTGCCTGAAAGAGATCCCAAAATGAAAACTCCCAGGAACATTATAGCCAAATTCCAGAGATCACAGATCAAGAAGAAAGTATTGCAAGAACCCAAAAAGAAAGAAGTCAAATAATGTGGAACTATAGTCAGGACTACACAGGATTTCTCAGATTCTACATTAAAGAACTGGAGGGCTTGGAATTTGATATATCAGAAGGCAAAGGAATTAGTATTACAACCAAGAATCATCTACTGAGCAAAATTGAATATAATCTCTCAGGGAAGAAATGAAAAGTCAATGAAATAGAGGACTTTCAATCATTCCTGATGAAAAGACCAGAACTAAATAGAAAATTTGACCTCCAAAAACAAGACTCAAGGGAAACATAAAAAGTTAAAAAAGAAACAAGAAAGAGAAAACATAAGAAATTAAAATAAGGTTATACTGTATTTTCTATATGGTAAGACAATATTTGTAACTCAATATTTTTATTACTATAAGAGTAATTAGAAGGATTATATGTAGACAGAGGGTTTGGATATAAGGTGATTTTGATGGGATGATACCCCCCACCCCAAGAAAACAAAATAAAGGGGTGAAAAAGAAAATTACACTGGAAGAAGAAGGAGGAGGGAGATTGAATGGGGTAAATTATCCTATATAAAAGAGACATGAAAAGCTATTATAATGGAGGGGAAGATGTGGGGTGGGGGGAGGCAAAGCTTAACTCTTACTGTCATCAAAATTGGCTCAAAGAAGGAATAACATATACACTCAGTTGGATATAGAAACTCACCCATAAAATAGAAGCAGATAGCAGAATGAATTAAAAACCAGAATTCTATAATATGTTGTTTACAAGAAACACATTTGAAGCAGAGAGATATGCAGGCTAAAGGTAAGGGACTGGAGCAGAATTTATTATGCTTAAGCTGAAGCAAAGAAAACAGGGGCAGCAGTCATGACCTCAACAAAGTAAAAGAAAAAATAGGTCTAATAAAAATAGTTAAAGAAGGAAACTATATCTTGTTGAAAGATACCATAGATAATGAAGTCATATCAATACTAATAATATATACATCAAATGGCATAGCATCTACATTTTTGAAGAAGTTGAATGAATTGCATGAGGAAATGGATAACAAAACTATAATTTTTCCCTCTTATAACTAGATAAATCTAACCAAAAAAAGAAAAAAGTTAAGGAAGTGAATAAAACTCTGGAAAAGTTAGATATGATAGCTCTCTAGAGAAAACAGAATGGGAATAGAAAGGAATATGCCTTTTTTCTCAGCAGTACATACTACCTACACAAAAACTGACCATGTATTAGGACATAAAAACCTCACAACCAAATGTAGAAAAGCAGAAATAGTAAAAACCTCCTTTTCATATCATAATGCAATAAAAATTACATTCAGTAATGGGCAATGGAAAGAGACTAAAATTAAGTGAAAATTATATAAACTTATCCTAAAAAACAAGTGTGTGAAATAACAAATCATAGAAACAATTGATAATTTCATTAGACAAATGACAACAATGAGACAGCATAACAAAATTTTTATTTTTTATTTTTTTGCTATCAGTACTAATGTAATTTATTTTAATTGGCATAAGATTTGAAAAAAATTTTTATCTCATATTTTATTTTTTTATTCAAGTTGAACTTTTTTTTAATCAAATGCTTTATTAACTTCTAGTTTACATCATTCATTTCCTCAAGATTTTGAGTTACAACTTTTCTCCCCATTTTTCCTCTACCCACCACCCCAAAATAGATCCCACTGGATATCCCCTCCTCTAATCTTGCTCTCTCCCATATCTTCTCCCATATCCCCTCCAAATTTAGAGTAGGGCACAGTGGATCTCTATGCCCCAGTGCCTGTATGTCTTATTTCCCAGTTCCATGTAAAATAATATTAATAATAACATAATTTTAAACATTTGATTTTAAAACTTTGAATTCCAGATTCATTCCCTTCCTCCCTTGTCACCTACCCTTACTGGGAAGATAAGCAATTCAGTACAGATTGTACATGTGTAGCTATGCAAAACATTTCCATAGTGGATATATTGTAAAACACTGACTATATTTCCCTCCCTCCTATCCCACTTCCCACTTGTTCTATTCTCTACTTTGATCCTGTCCCATTTCAAAAGTGGGTGCTTCCATCTTCCCTCCCCCCCCCCAGCCTGCCCTCCCTTCCATCATCCCCCCCTCTCATCCCTTTCCCACCTACTCTCCTGTACGGTGAGATACCCTACTTAGTGGGTATTTCATTCCCTCCCTAAGCCAAATTCAATGGGAACAAGGTTGACCCATTCCCTTTTGCCTCCCTGTTCTTTCCCTCCATTGTAATAGTTTTCCCTTGCCTCTTCTATATGAGAGAGTTTACCCCATTCTGTCTCTCCCCATCTCCTCTCATTATATTACTCTCTCACCTCTTAATTTCACCTTTTAAGTATCATCCCTTCCTATTCAATTGGTCCTGTGCCCTCTATCTATGTATACCTGTACACATATATACACACATTCACATATGTGTTCATACGCCCATATACCCTCCTATATAGACATATATGTGTGTGTGTATACACATACATATATACATTTCTATTCCCTTCAACTATTCTCATACTGAGAAAAGTTTCATAAGTTACAATTATCGTTTTTCCATGTAGGGATGTAAATAGTTCAACTTTGATAAGTTCCTTATGATTTCTTTTTCCTGTTTACCTTCTCATGCTTCTCTTGCCTCTTGTATCTGAATGTCAAATTTTCTATTCAACTCTGGTTTTTTCATCAAGAATGCTTGAAAGTCCTCTATTCCACTGAATGACCATATTTTCCCCTGAAACATGATACTCAGTTTTGCTGGGTAGGTTATTCTTGGTTTTAATCCCAACTCCTTTGACCTCTGGAATATCATAACCCAAGCCCTTTGATCCCTCAGTGTAGAAGCTGCCAGTTCCTGTGTTATCCTAATTGTATTTCCACAGTATTCAAATTGTTTCTTCCTGGTTGCTTGTAATATTTTCTCCTTGATCTGGGAATTCCAGAACCTGGCTATAATATTCCTAGGAGTTTTCTTTTTGGGATCTTTTTTCAGGATGTGATTGATGGATTCTTTCAACCTCTATTTTGCATCAGGGCAATTTTCCTTGAGAATTTCTTGAAGGATTATTTCTAGGTTCTTTTTTTGATCATGGCTTTCAGGAAGTCCAATGATTTTTAAATTATCTCTCCTGTATCTATTTTCCAGGTTAGTGGTTTTCCCAATGAGATATTTCACATTGCCTTCTATTTTTTCATTTGTTTGGATCTGTTTAATAATATCTTGATTTCTCATAAAGTCACTAGCTTCTATTTGCTTCAGTCTAATTCTGAAGGAATGATTCTCTTCAGTGAGCTTTTGAGATTCTTTTTCCATCTGGCAAATTTGGCTTTCTAAGGCATTCTTCTCCTCATTGCCTTTTTGAGCCTCTTTTGACATTTGAGTTAGTCTATTTTTTAAGGTGTTATTTTCTTCATCATGTTGTTGACTCTCATTTCATAATTTTCTTGCATCATTCTCATTTCTCTTCCCAATTTTTCTTCCACTTCTCTTATTTGGTTTTCAAAATCCCTTTTAAGCTCCTCTATGACCCACTCATATTTTTCTTGGAAGCTTTTGGTGCAGGAGTTCTGACTTTGCTGTCTTTCTCCTGTCCCATGCTTTGATCCTTTTTGTCCCAAAAATAGGAGTGTAAAATTGGGTTGCTCTGCTTTCTTTGCTTCCCTCATTTGCTCATGTTGCCACTCAATTACTTGATTTTTGGGCTTTTTGCCACAGTAAGACTCTGTTACCACACAGGGGAGCTTGATACCAAATTGCTGGGGTTTTCTCCACTGCTGAAGGTATTAGTTGAAGCCTCTACATGCTCTGGCAAGCTGGTTGCACACCCCAGGATCTCCACCCTAGACAGCAATCCAGATTCAAGCTGGTTAAAGCAAGAGTCATTACTCCTTGGACTTGTTGCTTGGTTCATCTACAATCTGCAGGCCAGGAGCTAAAGCTGCCACATGGTGGCAGCTGCATGGCCACTGTGCCTCAGCTGCTTCTCGCCCTGGGGGAAAGGCCAACCGCACTCACAACTACTGGATCCCAAAGTTTACACTGCACTGAGCTCTCACTTTGTCCTTGGTATCTATGTGTCGATAATTCTGAAAACCACCACAGCTGCTGGTGATCTGAAGACCCTCCAGCTGGTGGCTGGTCAGGCCCACCCTGAGGCTAAAACCTCCGGCCCGTGTAGGGCTGGGGTTGGCTCCCAGAGCACTGTGCTCGTCGCTTCCTGACGGCCTGCTGGGCTGTCCTCAGCGGGAGGTTAGCTTCTCTGTATCATTTTTTCGATTCTGTAGCTCCAAAGTTTCTTTTGAGTCACCTTTTATATGAATTGGAGTAGGTGGAAGCTGGAGCCTGGCGGAAGTCCTGTGTCAACCCCACCATCTTGACTCTGCCCCAACATATCAAATTTATGGGAAACAACCAAAACAGTATTTAGAGGAAAATTTATATCTCTAATTGTTTATATCAATAAAATAGAGAAAAAGCAGATCAATAAAATTGGCAGGCAACTAAAAAAACTAGAAAAAGAACAAATTAAAAATCCCCAACTAAATACCAAAGTGGAAATCCTGAAAATCAAAGGAGAGATTAATAAATTTCAAAGTAAGGAAACCATTGAACTAATAAATAAAATTAGAAGCTGGTTTTATGGAAAAAATACCACAATAAAATAAACCATTGATTAATTTGATTAAAAAAAGGAAAGAAGAAAACCAAATTACTCATATCAAAAATGAAACGGCTATATTCTCCTCCACTGAAGAGGAAATTAAGATAATTGTTGGAACTATTTTGCCCAACTATATGCCAATAAAATTGACGATCTAAATGAAATGAATGAATATCTACAAAAATATTTATATTTTTATTTATATATTTATATATATAAAATACCCATATTTACAGAAGAAGAACTAAAATACTTAAATTAGTGAATTTTAGAAAAAGAAATTGAAAAACCCTTCAATAAACTTCGTAAGAAAAAAATTCCCAGGACCAGATGGATTCACAAACCAATTCTACCAAACATTTAAAGGAACAAATATATCAAGGGAATTAATGGGAAAAAAAAACGTGAAAGAAGGTAGTCTATGCATACCAGATCTAAAAGTGTATTATAAAGTGGTAATTAGTGGTAAAAATAGAAATGTGGTCAGTGGAATAGATTAGGTACACAATAAATTATAGTAAATGACCATAGTAATTTAGTATATGATAAATCCCCAAAATTCCACCTTTTGGAGTAAAAACTCATTATTTGACAAAACATGCTGGAAAAACTGGTAAACAGTAGGTCAGAAACTGGGAATAGACCAATATCTCACACTATGTACCAAGATAAGGTCAAAATGGGCACATGATTTACACATATAGTGATATATATTAAGCAAATTGAGAGAGAGAACATTGAGTAGCTTATCTGTTAGATTTATGGATAAAGGAAGAACTTATGGTCAAAGAAGATATAAAGAGAATTACAAAATGTAAAATAGGTAATTTTTATTATATAAAATTAACAAGTTTTTGCACAAAAAGACCAATGCACCCTAAATTATTGGGAAAGTAGAAAATTGTGGAAAAAATTCGTGCAAGTATCTCTGATAAAGGCCTTATTTCTTATATGTACAAAGAATTGAGTCAAATTTATGAAAACATAAGTCATTCCCCAATTAATAAATGGTCAAAGGACATGAACAGGCAGTTTTCAGACAAAGAAATCAAAGGTACCTATAGTATTATGAAAAAATGCTCTAAATCACTACTAATCAGAGAAATGCAAATTAAAACAACTCCAAGGTACCACCTCATACCTGTCAAAGTAACTAAGATGACAAAAAAAGGAAAATGTTGGATGTTGGAGGGTATGTGGGAAACCTGGGACACTGATGAATCCTTTATGGAGTTGTGAACTGATCTAACCATTCTGAAGAGCAATTTGGAACTATTTCCAAAGCATTATGAAACTGCATATCCTTTGATTAAAATACCACTTTTAGGTCTATATCTCAAAGACATTCACAAAAAGAGAAAAAGACCTATTTGTGCGAAGATATTTACAGCAGTTCTTTTTGTGGTGGCTAAGAATTAGACATTGAGGGGATTCCCATCAATTGGAGAATGTATAAACAAGCTGTGGTATGTGAATGTAATGTAATATTTTTATGCTATAAGAAATGACAAGCAGGATGATTTCAGAAAAACTTGGAAAGCCTTAAATCAACTTAAATCAACCTAATGAAGTGAACAGAACCAGGAGAACATTGTATATAGTAACAGCAATATTGTTCGATTAAGAATTGTGAATGACTTAGCTACTCTCAGCAATACAATGATCCAAGACAATACCAAAGGACACATGATGAAGTATACTGACCACCTTCAGAGAAAGAACTGATATTGATTGAATAAAGACTGAAGCATGCTATTTTCACTTTCTTTCATTTTTCTTTTGAGTCTTCTTGTAAAAAATTACAAATATGGAAATGTTTTACATAATTGCATATGTATAAGCTATATCTGATTTTTTTGCCATCTCAGGGAAGGTGGAGGGCAAGGAGGGAAGAATAGAATCTGGAACTCAAAATTTTAAATAACAATGTTAAAACATTGGGGAAAGAAAGAAAAAAGGATGGGCTTTAGAAAAAAGATAATGAATTGCTTTGGAAATATTGAGTTTGAGATGCATATCGAACACAGATATAAATATCCAGCAAAAGAGACCAATAAAATGGTTGACAAATATGAATAGAACCAAAAGAGAGAAGTGTCAGATTGGTAAAAAAAAAAAAGTCAAATACTGCAGGGAGACCAAGAAGAATGAGTACTGAGGAAAGATCAACAGATTTGACAGTTAAGAGATTGGTAATTTTGGAGAGAGCAGTTTCAGTTGAATGACAATCAATGTTGGCAAGCAAAATTTGAGAAGTTACGAAATGAAATGAAGTGAAAGCAATAAGAGTAGACAGCTTTTTAAAGGTGTTTGGCTCTGACAGGAAGGAGAATTATAGGATAATAACTTGAGAAGATCGTAGGGTCAAGAAAGAATTTCTTTCCCTTCCTTCCTTCCTTCCTTCCTTCTTTCCTTCCTTCCTTCCTTCCTTCCTTCCTTTCCTTCCTTCCTTCCTTCCTTCCTCCCTTCCTTCATCCCTTCCTCCTCTCTCTCTCTTCTTAGGATAGGTAAGACATGGGCATATTTATCAGCAATAAGGTAGAAACGAGTAGAAACCTGAAAGAGAAGGAATGACTGTGGGAACAGTCTTGACAACATATTGTGAGAGCAAGATGAGGGAATGATCACTTCTAGCTGGTGTATAAGGGATTTATACAGAAAGAAGTGGTACTGGAGTATCATCTTTTAGGTACTAATGAGCTTTAGAAAGTGTAAATTTTTGCTGGGGTTGGTCAAGGATGGAGATCCTCTGGTGCTCAGTCCAGGGCAGGGATGCAGATGTATAAAGATAAGAGAGCTTTTTTTTTTTTTTTTTTAAAGCAATTGGGGTTAAGTAACTGCTCAAGGTTACACGGCCAGGTGTTTCTGTGTGGGTGCTAAGTATCTGAGCCCGGACAGGTCTCCCAACTCTGGGGCCGGTGCTCTTACTCTCTGCGCCACCTGGCCGCCCCACAAGAAAGCTTTTAAAAATGGTCAACTAGGATCTCAAAAGTCTCTTTCAGTTCTAAATCTATGATCTTATGAGTAGGTTTGGGTTAGTTCTTTAGCAGATTAGAACATGTGAAGAAAATCTTTTGAATCCTGGGATTGAATTCAACATTAAGCATCTACTCTCTGAAATCACTCCAGTATCTTTGCCAAAAAACCCCAATTGGGGTCACGACAAGTCGGCTATGACTGAAACGACTCAACAACTACTCTGCAAGTTGAGAAGCAGCATGCCACAGTGGCATGAAGCCAAGACTTGACACAAACCTACAGTGTATGACCTTGGGCAAGTCACTTAAACTCTCAATGACCTAGGTAACCCTCCAACATTATAAAATACAGAACAGTCGCTGATTTGCCTGGGTAGAGAAAGTTATCTTATTGTGAATTTCCTATACGACTGAAAGACCGGTGAGGGGAAAGGGAGGCTATGGAGAGGGTCCTCAAGGGGTGGAGGAGGTGCAGTTTATGAGGAGGGGGTGGGAAGGGCTGTGAAGGAAGAGGAAGTCTATGAGGGAAGGAGGTGGATGAGGTTATAAGAAACCTAGGAGAGAAGACGAGGCTGTGAGCGTCGGAGGGGAGGAATGGGCTATGTGGTTTGTGAGGGGAGGGGAAGTCTGAGGGAAGACCATAAGGAAGTTTGTGGGGGAGGTACGGGGGTCTGTCGGGAGAAGGTACAGGGGGTGTCTGGGGGGGGGTACAGCGGTTAGGCAAGGCTGTGAGGGGGTCTGAAGGAAAGGGCTGGATATAGGGATAAAATGGGAATATTCAATGTGTGTGCGAGAGACAGAGACAGAGAGAAGCAGGAAGGAAGGGCTGGGGAAGAGCCGGTGAAGAAAACCAGGTCTCTGTGAAGGCTGGTTGCGGGTCTCAACGCCCGGAAGGTTTGGGAAAGGTCAGGGTGAGGGGCGGTCTTTGTTGGGGGGGGTCTAAGACGGCACTTCTACGGGTATCAGGGGCTGAGGAGCAGTCCAGGAATGAAGGCTGTGGAAGCAGGGAGGCAGGACCAATCTAAGACCACTAGCTGGGTGCGCCGTTGTGACGCCAGTGCAGAGACGGGGACGGGAGTAGCGCTTTGCGGTCGCGCGCTCGCACGCGCGGCTCCTCTCGCCTCTGCGCTTGCGCCGCCGTTGCCCGTCTCCTGCCCGAGAAGTCTCCCCCAGCTGTGAGAACTCCGGAAATTCACCATTCCACCCGGAAATGTTTGTTGAGGAATATGGCGCTGTTGTGGCGAGTCCTTGTGAGTGATGGAATGACTTTCCGTTTTCCCTTGGCTGCCCCTGGGGTTAGGGGCAGGGGTGTCGTTTCAGCGGGGGCAGAGGCGGGAAGCTGTGGCCACCGGAGGGGACTCTGGGAGTGCGGGGCCGAACCAGGTGACAGGTTCTGGGTTGGGGAAACTGAGGCAGACTCTCCAGACTGCCATCCCCCGACTGACCTTTGGCCCTAGATGTGGGCTCCTCAGGAGGAGAAAGACTGGCGTCTTCTCGGAGGGACTTGGACGTCTACCCTCGTCACTAGCTGCAGCTTTGTTACCTTTGGCTGAGGTTTGGACATAAGTCATAAAACTGAGAGGGACTGTAGAAACTTATCGAGGCCCAGCTCCTCCTCTTTCTACAGAGGAGGAAACTGAGGCACAGCTCTGCTTCTTACTAACTCACTCCTTGTGTGACCTTGAAGCAAGTTGCTTCAACACTTTTGGGACTCAGTTGATTCATCTGTTGAGAAATAAAAGGGGAGATTGTATTCGATGGTCCCTCTCTAAAGTCCCTTCCAGATCTAAATCATAAATCATATAGCTAGTAAGTGGTAGAAAACCAGGCCTAGTCATTTTACCGTTCCACTGTATATCAGTGCCTATGTTTATGCAAATGCTTTTAATGATCTTAGCCAATGTGGAGTAGTGGACAGATGTCACATAAACTAGAACCCTGTGCTTTGGGAGATAGTGTGGGACAGTGGGATGTACAGTGGTTTTGGAGGCAGAGAATTTGGGTTGGAATAATGGCCATACTACTTGCTACTTGTGTGATTTTTAGTCAACCCACTCTTTTCTGGGCTTCAGTTTCCTCCCCTGTAAAATAGTGGGATTAAATTAGTACATCTCTAAGCTTCCTCCCAAGTCTAAGTATTGTTATATTGTGTTTCTGTAATATAATATTTATCTAGGAGCTTCAGAGTCTTAAAAGATTTTAAAGCCTAATAGTACAAAGTCAAAATTATGGAAAAAGAGATGGGGATGGGACCTATGATTTCATTCTACCTCTTGGAAGAGGAAACTTCCTCTACCAATGTGGGTCTGCACCTTCTCTATAATTCATAGCCTTAGAGAGTTGTCTAATAATAACGATCATAACATTATTAGCTAATATTTTTATAGCTATTTAAGGTAAACAAATAACTTTACAAATATTTCATTTCATCCTTATGACATTCCTGGGAGGTAGGTGTTATTATTATCCCCATTTTACAAAAGAATAAACTGAGGCATATCTATAAGTGACTTGTCCAGGATCACACAGCTGGCGTTTGAATCAGGATTTGAACTCCAATCTGATTCTAGTACTAGATCCCCTGTGTCACCAAGTTACAACTTGAGCTTTGAGAAGTGACTTTCTCAGGGTCACAAAGATAGTATGTGTCAAAGGCAGGCCTCAAACCCAAGTTTTCCTGGTTCTAAGACTTACTCTGGTGGATAAAAATCTATGAGGAAATTGCTTGGAAGATTAACTGATCTGACTGGATGATGCAGTGCTGCTCTCCTGAAAACTAAATAAGTGACTCAGTGCTTTTTTCATGAAAAAACTAAGGTGAGACTGCCTGGAGGCAGGAACAATATCTTACCCAAACCTTGCATTTCCCTTAGCTTTGAGTAGAGAATGCTCTCTGCACACAGCAGGCACTTAATGTCCTTTGAGGGCATAAATAAAGATTATAAAGTGACTGAGATCCAGAAAGTCTGAAGTCATAAGGTAAGGCAATGAAATCCAGTGGTCTTTCTATTACATCCTACGGTGCCTAATTTTATAAAACTTAGACCATTATATTGATGTGACAGTCATTTGTGTTCTGTGACTGCCATAGCCTCCTGATTATTCCCACTGCTGCTTCCCGACTCCGTCTTAGCCTCCAAAGGCTACCAAAGTAGTTTTTTAAAGTAGTGTTTTTGCCATGTTATTCTCTTATTCAAAACCTTCCACTTCAGCCAAACTTGTTTTCTTAATGTTTCCCAAGGATGCCTTTCCTACAATTTTGTGCCTTTGCTTATTCCTGGAATGTTCTTCCTCTCTTTTTATTCACATTGTACCTATTCTTCAAGATCCAGTTAAAGTTTTGTTTCCTTCATGAAGACTCCTATGGTTATTTCAGTTCATAGTGGTCTTTGAACTCATTGAATCATAAAATTTTAGAGCTTGAAGGGATTTTAGAAGTCATTAGACATTTAGAAATCATTTGGTCCAACCTCACATGAAAACCCTACAAAACAGACGAATAAAACTTGCTAACCTTATTATCCCTAGTTCTGTCCTCTGGGACCACATACTATCTTTTTCAACCCCTCTTCCATCCAACTATTCACATTCTTAAGCATATAAGCTATTGCATCTCTATTCCTTTGTTCCTAAAGTACCCAAAGAAAATCTTATTGATAGTAGAACATTCAAGAAGTTATAAATGTTAGTGTAACAGTGAAGTGGAATGTACCAGGTCACTGTGGTCTTTGCTCATTGTATAATGAAAGGGTCTTGCATTGGAATCTAGACCCTCTTCCTTTGCCCAGTGTATAGTGACTGCCACAAGAGTCTCACTAACTTATGTAGTGAGAGTGTTGTTTGGTAAGATTCTCAGAGATTTTCTTTTATCTGCTGGGAAAGTAAGGTTATTACTTTAAAAAAGTTTTATTGATTTCTTTTATTATAGCAACCATTTTTGTATGTTCCATTGAAATAAAATAAAAAAGTAAAACCCTTGTAGCAAATATACAGTTAAGGAAAACACATTCCCTCATGAAAAAGCATTAAATGCTATTCTAAGCACTGTAGAGGACAAGAGAGTCCTTGTCCTTAAGCAGTTTACATTCTAATAGTAAGTACTACAAATGTAGGGAGGTGGTAGCCAGGGATAAGGACTAGACTTCTGATTTCACTAGCGTTTGGAATTTCTGTCGAGAAACTTCCTCTACCAGTGTAGTAAATACACAACTTCTCTGTATTTTACAGTCTTAGAATTGCCTGGAGTACCAAGTTTTTTTCTTTTAATTTATTTTTTTCAAATGAACAAAAATATGTTTTGTTTTCTTTCTCTCCCACCTTTGTTGCCATGCCTCCTGCAAGACAAAACCATTGCAACAAATATGTATGATCAAGTAAAACAAACTCCAGCATTGGCTATATAAAAAAATACATACATATATATATATATATATATACACACACACACACACATACATACACACATATATCTGTCTACCCTCAGTTAATCACCTCTCTGTCAGGAAGTGGGTAGCATATTTCATCATGTGTTCTCTGGAATCATGGTTGGTCATTGCATTGTTTAGAATTCTTAAGTTTTTCACAGTTTGTAATATTTTTGTTGTATAAAGTTCTGCTCATTCCAGTCTGCATTAGTTTATGCAAGGCTTCCCAGTTTTCTCCAAAACTGCCTACTTCATGATTTCTTTTATCCCCAGGAGGCAATGTGGCTTACTGAATAGGCTAAGATACAACATAAGGGGGATCACTTAAAAGAAAATAAGAGGGAAAAGGATCCCCATATGAAACAAGAATAATATCAGGACTATGTTTCATAGTTTGTTGTGATGATAAAATGTTATGAAGTACATAAATGATTTATAAACTTTGAAGCATCATATAAATATCACCTGCTGTTATTGTTGTCATTTGTTGAAGAGGAGAATTAAAAGGTACCAAGGCAAGTACCAAATACCAGAGAGAGAGCTGGATTTGGAGTCAGAGGACCTGGGAGCAAATCCTGACTAGAACTTGTGTGACTTTGGGCAAATCACTTAACTTCTGGACCTCAGTTTCCTCACCTGAAAAATAAAGAATTTGGAGTAGAATGATCTCTGAGGTCCCTTCTAGCTCTATATTTAAGATCTTGTGTTAGTAGAGGGGATTCCTGATTAGAATAGAAGGTTAGTCATCAGTCACCAAGCATTTATTATACTCTTAGCTATATGTTAAGTGCTGAGGGTACAAAGACATACAAAAATATCAGAGATTTTACATTTATGATGGAGAAATCATTTTAATCACTAGGTGTATACAAAACATATAGAAAATAGATGGAAAATTATCTGAGGGGGAGAAGGCAATGGCAGCTGGGGAGATCAGGAAAGGTTTCTGTAGAAGGTGAGATCTCAGCCAGTCTTGAAGGAAACTAGGGTAACTAAGAGGACAAGGAGCGGGGGGAGAGCAGTCCAGCCATGGGAGGTCGTATAAAAGCACAAAGATGAAGCTGGAATGTTGTGTTGAAGAAATAACAGCAAGTAGGCCAGTGTAGCTGTATTCTAGTATGTGTGGAAGGGAGGAAAGTGTAAGAAGACTGAAAGGTCTTTAAATAGCCAATGTAAGAATTTATATTTTATCATGGAAATAATAGGGGGCCGCTCTAGGTCATTGAACAGAGGGGTGAAGTAGTTAGACCTATGCTTTAGAAAAACCATCTGGGTAGCTGAATAGAAGATGGATTAGAGCAGAGGGAGACTTGAGCCAGGGACACCATTTAGAAGGCTTTTGCAGTAATCTAGGTAAAAGGTGATGAAGAACCTGAACTGGGTTGTAGCTGTGTGAGTAAAGATGTCAGTGAGTCAGTCAGGAAGCATTTACTATGTGCCAGACACTATGCTAATCGCTCAGGATGCAAAGAAGGGCAAGACGGTCCCTGCCCTCCCGGAGCTCATGGTCCAACCAGGAAGACGAGCGAGCAAACACATACAAACAAATTATATGCTGGACAAAGGAAATACTTAATCTAGGGAAGGCACTAGAATTAAAATGGACCTAGGAGGGCTTCCTGTAGAAGGTAGGATTTTAGTTGGGACTTTAAGGAAGCTAGGGATATGAAGAAGTAGAGCATACCAGGTATGGAGAGTAGTCAGAGAAAATTCCTGGAGCTGTGAGATAGAAACAAGAAGACTCAGCATCAGATTGGGTGTATGGGTTTAGTGAGAGTAAGAATTAAGGAATGACACTTAAGCTTTGAATCTGGGAGGGAGGTAACACCTTCAACTAATAGGGGCAGAAGTTGATAAAAGGGGAGAGTTTGGGGATTAATCAGTTCTGTTTTGGACATGTGTTTGAGATGCCTCCTAGACACTTAGTTTAAGATGTCTAAAACACAGTGGGTTACATAGAATTATATAAGAGACCCTAGTCTCTTGAGAAATTAGGATTGTATATATCTGGGAATCATCTACATCACAATGCCAATTGAACTGATGGGAGCTGAATCAGTGAGACAAGAGAAAAGGGTCTGGGATAGTAGTGCTTTGAGGAACACTGCTAGTCAGTGAATGTGACATGGATGAAGAATCAATACAGCAAGAGAAGAAAAATGTTAAGATAGATAGGAGGAGAACCAGGAGATAATGTCAAGGAAGCCTAGAGAGGAGAGAAGAGTATTCAGCAGTGTCAGATATTGTAGAGAAGTCAGGAAGGCTGTGTGAAGATTGAGGAGAAAAAAGGCCATCATATTTGGCAATTCTAGGTGACATATAAGATGCCCTTATTGGTACATCTCTTATTCTTCTCGTTCTAATGTTGTGACTTTAGTGTATATCAGAGTATGAAATACGAAAGGAGTTCAGTGACGATTAGATGATGAAGATCAATCAGTAGAACATTAAGCACCTCAATGGATGATGATACTGCTAATACATCAAATTAATAGATATTTCCTGAACATCTGCTGGTGCTTTAGGGACTATAAAGAAGTCTAAAATTGTCCCTGCTTGATTTCTCAAAACCCAGATACTTGGCAAAAAAGTTTCATTTCCACTTTTTATTTTTTTGGAGGGGGGCAGGCAGGGCAGTTGGGATTAAATGATTTGCCCAAGGTCACATGGATAGTAAGTGTTAAGTTTCTGAGATCAGATTTGAACTCAGGACCTTCTGACTCCAGGGCTCTATTCACTGTGCTACCTAGCTGCCTCTCATTTCCACTTTTAAGTTGAATAAGTCCATTTTAATTTTCTTAAGGTAATATTTTTAGGGCTATCATGGTTAGTTAACTTCTACCTTTCCTTTTCTTATTCCTCTCCTTGGCCTCAGTTCTTGCATGTTTTTCCTTCTTCTTAGGTGTATTTAGGAAGAATAGACAGACACATTGAAAATGCCATGTAACTCTAGCCTTGCAACTAATTGCAACCACTGCATGCTAATTGTCAGGGTGAGGTTTCACTGGTTGTGTTGTAGGTGCTTTTACCTATTGAGGAAAACAGCACATTGTAGAAAACTTATTCTTTTTTTTCCTTTGCTTTTTGGAGGGGGGAAGGTAGGGCAATAGGGGTGAAGTGACTTGCCCAAGGTCACACAGTTAGTTTTGTGTTGAGTGTCTGAGTCGAATTTGAACTCAGGTTGTCCTGACTCCAGGGCCAGTGCTCTATTCACTGTGCCATCTAGCCTACCCCAAAAACTATTCTTTACTTTTAGGAAACAGTAACCATATTCAAATGATTTAAATCAGGCCTGAATAAATTTGCTGTATATCTAGGAGCTAGTCTAGCCATTAAACCTAAGGGCTAAACAGATTTCATAGAATCAGAACTCTGGAAGTGACCTTAAAGCCTAGAATGTCAAGGCTGGGATGACCTATGAAACAGAGCAGGTCACACATGAACCCGCATTAGAACCAGGGCTCATACTTCCCAGTCCAGGCCTCTTTCCACTGCAACATTCTGCTTTATTCAATATACTACCAAGTGGTCCAACATATTTTATCCATAGTTTTTTATAGTGTTGAGAATGGGTGTGTTCAGAGGAAGGTGGGGAACCAATGCAGTGGAGTGTGAGTAGAAGATCTGTATTCAAATGCTGAATCTTTTACTTTGTGACCTTGAAACAGTCACTTTACTAGACTTCAGTTTCCTTATCTATAAAATGAGATCATTTGATCAGATCCAAAGGTTCTTGCTAGTACTAAATCCCATGATTGTACTGCTGTAGGTGTAGTTTGTGGGGTTAGAGAGGAGAAGAAACTGGGTTATTTTACTTTTGTAATTGTAATCCCAACACCTAGCATGATGTCTGGCACATAGTAGGCAATAATAAATTATTGCCTTAACATACTTAATGATATATTAGTAATAAATACTTGCATTTATTAATAAATAATATTTAATAAATACTTGTTCATTGGTAGTTTGGAGCAAGAATGATCCAGATATAGGTTTGCTTGTAATGGACTTTGGCATATGAAAAATGAGCTTGTCCTCCTGTAGGATCCTGGTGGTCTCAGTGAACAAAAGGGGATCAGGCAGTGAAGAAAGAGGCAGAGCAAAGCAGTCCCACTTGGGCCTTCCTACAGAGAACTTCATTCTCTTGCTCCTTGGAGGAGGTGGAGCCAATAACTTACCCAGAGTTTCTAATAAGAGTCTTTAATATATGTAGATATACACATATATTTAAATAATCAATGCTTTTTGTTGTTATATCACATTCATTTTTGAACATATCCCTTTCTCTGCTATAGCAAAACATTTTTTGTAACAAATATTTTAAGAGAAAAAAGATGGTTTAGTAAAGCCAAGTTAACCAATACATTGACCATGTCTGATAGTATTTTTAGTATTGTATACTCATAGTCATCTCTGTGGTGAAGGGGGTAGGTATACTTTCTAAACTCTTCTCCATGGTGAAGTTTGACTATTATAATTAATTTTTTTCTAGTATGAGTCTTAATGGGTGAAGTTTAATATTTAAATTGTTATTTGAGATACTGGGTAAATAAATGAGCTTTTGGGGTACCTTGGTAACCTGCCATCTAAAATTTGTTGAACTTTGACTTAAAGTGTACTAGTGTGATTAGATGATATGCTGAAGAGCAATTTAGTTAGTTCCTTTACAATATTTCTACTTCCAAAACTGAGTCACAAAGCTATTTTTTTCCTTTACATAATTAAAGAAATTTATTTTCAGTCCACAAATATTTATTTTATTTCTCTTACCCAGCATTGGAAAAGAAAGAAAAATAAAACCTGTGTAGCATATTCATAGTCAAAACAAATTAAACATTGGTCATGTCCAAAAATGTTATGTCTTCTTCTGTATCTTAAGTTTTATCTTTTTGTCTGGAGGTGGGTAGCATGCTTGATTACTGCTTCATCACTGGTCCTCTAGAATTGAGGTTGGTCTTTAATCACTTTTTAAGTCAAAGGTATTCATCTTGACAGTGCTGTTACTATTATAAATTTTTGTTTATGCTTCAGTTCATATAACTCTTCCCAGGTTTCTCTGAAACTGTCCCTTTGGTAATTTCTTACTGCATATTATTCTGTTATATTCATATACCACAATTTGTTCAGCCATTCCTCAATTGATCCCCTTAGTTTCCAATCCCACTATTAAAAGAGTCGCTGTAAATATTTTTGTACATATGTGTCTCTTTCTTTGATCTCTTTGGGGCATAGACCTAGTAGTAGTAGAACCAGTGGGTCAAAAGGTATGCACAGTTCAGTGACACAAACTTAGTTTAAAGAGAACAAAATAACAGAATGATGAATTTACCTTTATTTGAGAGGCAGAAAGCACCAAACTGCATAAACAAGTTAGACCATTCTAGAAAACAGGGGAAGTTCTATTCTCATAGTGTCTATGAGGACAATTTTCCTATCCTCCTTTAATTTTATATATTCTGTCTTCAGTGATTACTGCTAGGTCTCTCAACCACTTGGTAGCAGCAGAAAATATGCTTCTTTATATCTGAATGCACATCACCGGGACAGGACCTAGAGATGCTTTAAATTTTTGCTCAGAGACAGATCGCCCACTAACAGCAAAGCCATTACTCCATCATCCATAACTACTCACCTGGCATGTCTACCCAGGGGTATATAGATCATACTCTGAAAAAATAGCCAGTTTCTGTACTTGGGCTGGAGCACAGACATATAAGTTAGTCAAAGAACTCCAAACACATGTGTAAATCTGAGTTATTGGGTGAGGGTGGAGAGGAAAAGAACAGTGAATGGAGTAACTGGAGCCAAGTGGGATGGGTCTGCGAAGCTTTTATGAAGGAAATGAATTTTTAGCAGACCTGTGAAGGATGGTAGAGAATGTTTTTTAATAAGAAGGATGAGTGGCTCAGGAGTGGAGAAAGACAGCTAGGAGACTGGCTTTGTCTGGATTACTTAACACCAGGAAGTGTGTGGTTAGATAGAGAGGTTAGGCAGGAGGGACTCAGTGGAAATCTTAAAGAGAGGCAGTTTGGTTTAGTAGAAAGAATATTGAGTTGGTAGTCTAAGTTCTACCAGTATCACAGTCTGACCATAAGCAGTTGATTCCCTTCAGGACCTTAGTTTCTTCATTTGTAGACTGAAGAGGTTGTACAATCTTTAGGACTCTTTCAAGTTTTGAAAATATGATTTATAATCAAGCATCTTAATGTGATTAAAGAAACATTTTGGATTGACTGTAGGTTTCTGAGAAAAGACACATGTTCAAAAGCAATACTAAGAGAGGCCCATGTAGTATAGTGGAAAGAACAGTGCATCTGGAGTCTTAAAAGAAAGTTTTGTGTCTTGGCCCTGCTACTGATTAGCTTTGTGACACAATTTCTTAACATCTTTTAGCCTCAGTTTTTTCATCTGTAAAATGGGAATAATGATACTTTATGTCAGACCTGAACAACTTGGCAGTAGGTAGGGGCCAAAATTAAAATAGGCTAAACTTCTTTGGGCTGCAGATAGGGTTTTAGCAGCTCACTTTCCAGGTAAAGACATAATTAATGATTAAACTATCCTTTTTTTTTCTTTTGCTTTTTGGAGGGGGGAAGGCAGGACAGTTGGGGTTCAGTGACTTTCCCAAGGTCACACGGCTAGTGTTAAGTGTCTGAGTTCAGATTTGAACTCAGGTCCTCCTGACTCTAGGGCCGGTGCTCTATTCACAGCAACACCTAGCCACCCCTATAATTAAACTATCTTGCAAATAAACCATATTTTAAAAAAGGGAAATTTCAATTAATATAAATTAAATACACTTATTACTTAAGATTTTTATTTATCGTGAAATCACATTAACATTAAAAAAATTATTTTGCTAAGTGGTACAAATTTTAATATGTTTTTCAGGTTTTCTTTCTGTTCACATTTAGTAATGACCAAAAAACACAACTAAAAGATATGACTTGCTCCTCTCAGACTACTCACTGACTGATGATAGTTGGTTGCCATGTGACAGCGGAGTGTACAGTGGCAACCCACCTGCCAAATTACATGATGGGCACCATAGTGACTAGTGGAAGGCAGGTGAAGCAGGGGATAGACAAAAGTCTCTCTACATCTTTACTTTCTTTTGTGTCCTCTACATTTTTCACATGCTGCCCAAAGTCCTTTGGGTGGCCCACAAGCAGCCCTCAGGCCATATGTTGTGCAGGCCTGCTTTATGTTATTATGGTTAAATGGATCAATATATGAAAAGCATTTTTAAGTTTTAAAGTGTGCCATATAAATATAAGCTGTTCTTAACCAAGGAACATGATTCTTGCAACTATATTTTGCAGATCAAAAGGGGAAGAAGATCATCTTTTTTTAATTTAGGCACAGTTGAATGTCAGGACTAGAATCGAAGCTGTAAGAGGGAACAGATAACTAGACCTGTAATCAGGAAGACCTGAGTTAAAATCTGACTTCAGACTCATACTAGTTCTGTGACCTTGAGCAACTTACTTAACTTGTCTCTACTTCTGTTTTCTCAACTACAAAATGGGGTAATAATAGCATTTTATGTGAGAATAAAATGACACATAGTAGGCACTTAATTCCTTCCTTTCTCTCTCCCTTCCTTTTTATTGTCCCTCTTTTCTTCCATTCTGTTCCTTCTTCCATCCTTCCTGTTCCTCCTTCTATCCCTCCCTCCCTTCATTCCTATGTGAATGGAGAAGGAAGGCTGAGATTAAAATGATGATTTGCTAATTAGAATTGATTTAAAATATTGGTATAGAGCCCAAATTATGTTGACACATTTCTGTTGATATTGAAAAAATAAATGATGAGATTCTTCAGAAAATTTTCCAAAAGTTCACATTGTTCCTTCTTGCCATTTCCTCCCATTTCTTTTTTTGGGGTTGAAACTTAAGATGTTTTGTCTTATCCCATATTTGAATTTTTAGGAAAGTAACATCTGACACCGAATAATTCTGGTTAATCTTTTTGAATTAAAATAGAAAACCTAAGAAACCTCCAAATCAAAATCCTTTTTTAAAAAAATTACAAGCCTCAGCTGAAGTAGAACATTCTTAAACTTGAATTTGCCTTGTCTGAATGGAAACTTCTAAGGTTCTAGAAGTTTTATTCTGTTCTCTTTTCCACAAAAAGACAAATCATTTCTTTTTTTTTTTTTTTAAAGCAATTGGGGTTAAGTAACTTGTTCAAGGTTACACGGCCAGTTATTATTTCTGGGTGTGGTGCTGAGTATCTGAGCCCAGATTTGATCCAGGTCATCCCGACACTGGAGCTGGTACTCTTACTACTCGCTGAGCCACCTGGCCGCCCCTAAGCAATTGGGGTTAAGTAACTTGCTCAAGGTTACACGGCCAGGTGTTTCTGGGTGGGTGCTAAGTGTCTGAGCCCGGGACTCGATCTCCAGGTCTTCTCAACACTGGAGCTGGTGTTCCCACTTGCTGCGCTACCTGGCCGCCCCGAGACAAATCATTTCAATAATAATAGCTACAATAACTTAACATTTTAAAATCACTATTCAGAATCTTTTATATATGCTATCTCATTTGTTATTCAAAACAACCCTGTAAAATTGATAGTGGTAAGTATTACTCCTGTTATATGGATGAAGGAACTATGAGGTTATAAAATAATTGAATTAGATCTGGAAAAGATCTTTAAGACTGTCAAGTCTCCTTATTTTTCAGATGAGGAAACTGAGACAGAGAGGTTAAGTGACTTGCCCAGATAGTGTCTCAGTCAAAGTTTTAACTCAGGTCCTAGGTCAACAACATTCTATCTGCCATGCTACTTAGCTGTCTCTAGGTAACATGTGATGTATCACACAAGTAATGGAATTTGGATTCACATACAGATCTTCCAACTCCTTCCTACTCCTACTTCTGTTGCATCATTTCTTATATTATATTGGTGGTGGTTGTTTTGACCTTGCCTCTGATTTCATTGGTTTGGGGACTCTTCAGTGTGAAAATTCACTTTCAAATGTAGACCAAAAGGTCTTTACTATCTTTGAGAATTTTCTGGGGCATTGAGAAGTTGTGACTTATCCATGTTTGTAAAGCAAATGTGTGCCAGAGGTAGTCCTTGATTCTCTCATTCTTCCTGACTCCAAGGTTGGCCCTTTATCGATTACAGTATAGTGGACAAATCCTTTTTTTTAAGGGTATTTGTTCTGTGAAGTTTGGATTCAGTCAAAGGACCCCACTTGAGGACTGCAGGTTCCTCACACCTGCACTATACCATGTTGTTTCTTGAAAGTTAAACAATAATAATCACTTGGATTTTACCCATTGCAATATATGGTATATAGCCTAGGAATATACTGCTCCTTGACAATCCTCCTCCTTGAGCCCAGACTCTGTACTGTATTTCATGATGCAGAGATTTCAAACTCTTTTCTCCTTTCGCTCTTACAGCAATAAACTGAATCTTTTAGGACACCAAAAAGATAGAGAACATCTGATGTGGGCTTCTGTATTTCTCCTTCATTTTTCAAAATTTCTTAGCATAACTATGTACTCTTCTAGTAATAGAATAAGAGGTATCCCTATTCTTCACTTAAGCTAATCTCTCCATCTTTGTCTCTTGCCTCTTCTAGGACTTCTAGTAATCATGTTTCCTTTAATACAAGTTAACTTCCTCTTTGTTTCTGAACATTCTCATGTTTTCTCTTCTTTCCAGTTTAACTTCTATCACATTCATTCCTTAAACTTGTTGAAACAATTTTGTCACACCTGATACCTCTTCTTCCTCACTACCTGTTCTTCAGCCCTCTGCATGTTGGCTTCTGTGCCCTATCACCATACTGAAGCTGTTCTTTCAAAGGTCATCAGTAATCTCCTAATTCCAAAGTCCATTGATCTTTTTTTAGTTTTTATCCTTGTTGACCACTATGAATTTTTGAGACTGTTGATACGGAGAATTCGTGTGGAATTGTATATAGAGTACCTGACTTGGAGTTGGAAAGACCAAGGTTAAAATCCCAATACATTTAATGATTGTCTGAGCCCTTAGCAAGTCACTTAACCTCTCTAGGCCTCAGCTTTCTGATCTGTAAAACTGGGGTGATAATAAATCACTTATTTTGTAGGATTATAATAAGTAAGAATAGGTAAAGTTATTTGCAAACTTTAAAGTACTATATAACTGTTAGCTATTAATTCAATTCACTTTTGTTTTCGGTTTTGAATTCTCATCTTCCTATCTCCCTGTCCCCCACCCCATCCATTGAGAAGGCAAGAAAAACAAAAGCCATTACAAATAATTATGCTGTGGAAACAATTTTTTATATTAGCCCTGCCCAAGAAAAGAAAGAAAGAAGAAAAGAAATAAAACAAAATATGCTTCAGTTTTTACATAGCTTGTTTCATCATGAGTTCTTGGTTGTAGTTGATTATTGTGTTAATCAGAGTTGTCAGATCTTTCAAAGTTTTAAAAAATCTTTCAGATCTTTACAATATTGTTCTTATTGCATGAATTACCCCACTGGTTCTACTCACTTCACTCTTCATCAGTTCATACAAGTCTTTTTTTCCTTTGTCATTTCTTTCAGCACAATAGCATTCCATACTATTCATATATTATAATTTGTTCTGCCATTCCCCAATTGATGAGCATTGCAGGGACACAAGTGTCCCTAATCCACAGCATAATACCTGGCACAAGGGAGCACTTAATAAATGTTTGTTGACTTAATTTTCTAACTCTTCCTGCTGAATTTTGCTGGTTATATACACAGAAACACTGATGATTTATGTGGATTTATTTTATCTTTCAACTTTGCTGAAGTTATTCTTGCTTTATGTTAATATTCCAGAAATTAATTGAGCAAACTCTATGAACTCTGTGGGTACATCTACTAAAGAATATTCATGGAAAATACCTTGTTGAAGGTGAAAGCCTTTAAGACTGTGTTTGCCCTACTGAACCCAGTAGTTTTTATCATTTGTAAATGATAAGCACAGAATGTTCTTCTAGTCCTTATACCTGTCAGTAAATTGTGTGACTCTGAGTGTGTAGTCTTTTATAGAAAAGTCTCTGAAGACTTCCCTGTATTCTTATGTTTCTATCAAAGATGTCCTTTATACATATATAGATCATGCCTATAAGGATTTTATAGAAAAAAGTCTGAATATATAAAATTTTCTGGTTAAGATGGTAGATTTTACATAACCCTCAAAAAACAATAATACAAACACCAAAAAGAAAGGTATATGACTAAAAATAGATCAAAATAAAATATAAAATGAAGTTCCGTGTCAGAACCATTAAAAAATTTTGGAGCAACTGAAACATCTAAAATACCTAAAGTGACAGAGATGAAAAAAAAAAGACAACACAAGATTCTGAGAGATAGTCTCATATGGGTTAAAGAAGTTAAGCAAAAATAGCACTTGTAAGACATAAGAACAAATAAAAGAATTTTTAGAAAGTTAAATGATTTGTAGAGGAATTAAAGTTAAAACTAAAATATAATTTTAAAGATTGGAAGAAAATATGAAAAATAAAATTACCAAAATGGAGACTATAATAGGAAACCACTCCAAATCATTGAAAGCAACCACTGGCAAATTTTCTATAGCAAAAACCAAATTAAAGAAAAAATAGAACAAATGGAAAAAGTTCAGAAAATGTTTTAATTATTGAATGAAAATGTAGATTTAAATATCATAGCATTATATCTTAGAGACTTGGAATTCTAACATCTAATTTAGAAGAGGAAAAAAAAATCTGAAAGCCATATTCCAGGAAGTCATTCTCTTAAAAAACTTAAAAAAAAATTTTTTTTAGAGGCAATTGAGGTTAAGTGAACTGAGGTCAGATTTGAACTTGGATCCTTCTGACTCCAGGGCTGGCACTCTATCCATTGCACCACTTAACTGCCCCTTCAAGGGAGTTTTCAAGAAAGCTTTACAAAATTAACAAAAGAACCTGTACAACTATAAAGAATCCAAAGGACCTTTACAAATTCGCAAGATTCAACTTTGCTTTTATGTATTATTTAATACTACAGTAACTAGGGTAAAAAAATATAGCAAGTGAAAAGAAGATAGAAATAACATACTAAGATACTTCAGTTGTGATTACAGTATACTTTTTGAGGAAAACAAGGATAATTGGGCAAATTAGAATTTTATTGGTACAAAATTAAGCAAGGTCCATGAATTTAGAATTATGCCTATAGATATAATATGCAAGAGATGGCCACTGCTTGAGAAGCATTTATGTCTTAAAGAGTCTGCAGAGATAGTCATACTTTTCTTTTTCTTTTTAAATTCAGTTTTATTTTGTTTTGAATTCTCTTTCCCCTTCTCTCCTCCCCTACCTATTGAGAAGGCAAGAAAAACAAAATCCATTGCAAATAAGTATAATTGTGCAAAACCAAGTCCCACATTAGCCACATAAAAAAAAAAAGGAGGAAATATACTTCAGTTTGTATTCTTGAGTCCTTCAGCATGTTTTATCATGAGTTCTTTGAAGTTGTGGGTTAGTTATTGTGTTGATCAGTTACCAAGTCTTTCAGAATTCATTATCTTTATATTATTGTTATTGTATACATTCTCCTGGTTCTGCTTACTTTACTTTGAATTAGTTTATACAGGTCTTCCCAGGTTTTTCTGAAACTATCCTCTTCATCATTCTTTTTTTGTTTCTTTGTTTGTTTGCTTTTTGGAGGGCAATTGGGTTTAAGTGACTTGCCCAAGGTCACATGGCTGGTTTTTGTGTTAAGTGTCTGAGACTGGATTTGAACTCAGGTCCTCCTGACTCCAGGGCTGGTGCTCTATTCACTGTGCCATCTAGCCGCCACCTCTCTTCATCATTCTTTTTTTTTTTTTTAAAGCAATTGGGGTTAAGTAACTTGCTCAAGGTTACACGGCCAGTTATTTCTGGGTGTGGTGCTGAGTATCTGAGCCCGGATTTGATCCAGGTCATCCCGACACTGGAGCCGGTGCTCTTACTCGCTGAGCCACCTGGCCGCCGCTCTTCATCATTCTTACAGCACTCATCACATTAACATACCATAACTTGTTTAGCCATTCTATTCATAGGCACACCCTCAAGTTTCCAATTCTTTGCTACCACCAGAAGACCTTTTATAAGTGTTTTTGTATATTGGATCTTTTTCTTCTTTCTTTGATCTCTTTAGTGTTTAGACCTAGTAATGAATTTTGCCTGGTAAAAGTTTAATAGCTTTTTGGGCATAGTTCCAAATTGTGTTTCTAAATAGTTGGACTAGTTCACATCTCCAACAGAACATTACTGTATAGTACTGTACCATTTTCCCATAACTCCTCCATCAGTTGTTATTTTTCTTCATCTTAGCCAATCTTAGTTTGAGGTGGTGGTACCTCAGAATTGTTTAAATTTACATGAAGTAATTTGCGTAATTATTAGTGAATTAGAGCACTTTTTCATATCACTATTGACAACTTTGATTTCTTACTCTGAAAACTTCCTATTTTATATCCTTGACCATTTATCATTTGGAGAATGGAAAGCCATTCTTTAAATTCAAGGAAGTATTTCAACAAGAACTACACTTCCAAGTTAAAAGTAATTAGTACTAAATATTTTAAGTACTTCATGCTTGTCAAATCATAAAACCAGTTATTAACTAAATTGTGAGCATCTTCAGAGTTTTGTATTGACAAGTCTTTCATAGTTGATCATCAGTACAACACTGCTGTTACTGTGCACAATGATCCCCTGGTTCTTCTCACTTTACTTTGCATCAGTTCATATAGGTCTTACTATGGTTTTTTCTGAAACCTCCCCCCCCCCCGCCCTTGTCATTTCCCATAGCACAGTAGTATTCTATCACAATCATATGCCACAACTTATTCTGCCATTTCCCAAGTGATGAGCATCCCCTCAAAATTTCCAATTCTTTTCCACCATGAAAAGAACTTCTAGAAATATTTTTGTATATATAGGACCTTTTCCTTTTTTCTTTGATGTCTTTGGGGCACAGACTTCGTAGTGGTATTGCTGGGTCAAAGAGTATGCATGGTGTTATAGTTCTTTGGGCTTACTTCTAAATTGTTCTCCAGAATGGTTCGACCAGTTCACTATTCTACCAGCAGTTCATTAGTGTACCTATTTTTCCCTCATCCCCTCCAGCATTTGTCGTTTCTCAGAGTCAAATCTCAGAATTGTTTTAATTTGCCTTTCTCTGATCAGTAGTAATTTAGAGTAATTTTTATATGACTATATATAGCTTTGGTTTCTTCTTCTGAAAACTGGCAGTTTATATACTTTGACCATTTATCAGTTGGGAAATGGTTCTAATTTTTAAAAATTTGACTCAGTTCTGTACTCAGTACATATTAGAGAAATGAGGCCTTTATTAGAGAAACTTGCTATAAAATTTTGTGATATTACTTCATTGTCTAAATGGTACCTTTTAGCAAAATGTAGTTTCCATGATTATCCCTTTTAATTAGGTCTAGTTTTGCTTTTGCTTAGTCTGATTTCATGATTGCTTTCTCAGACTTTTTTTTTTAAGTTCTGCTGAAGCATATTAGATTCTGCTCCAGTCCTTTGTTTTAACTCTCTGTGTGTCTTTTTATTTCAAATGTATCTCTTGTAAACAACATATTGTTGGATTCTGGTTTCTAATTCATTCTGCTCTCCACTTCTGTTCTATGGGTGAGCTTATTCCATTTATAATCATAGTTATGATTATTGTGTATTTCCCTCCATCTCATTTTCTTCTGTTCTTCTTTCTCTCTTTTTATCGTATCCTTCCTCAAAAGTTTATTTTCCTCTTAACCACTACTTCTATCCCCTTTGCCCCCCTTCTTTTTAGCCCTTCCATTCTTATTTCTCAACTGAGTAAGTTACATTCATGTACACACCTGAATGTGTATATAATTCTTCTCTCTTTGAAATAATTCATATGAGATTAAGGTTCAAGCATGAATTTTCTAATTTTTGATAAAACTTCCATTTGAAGCCAGAAACCTAAACAGCTAATTAATTACCTAAGCTAGAAGAATTTTGCTGTTTGCGTTAATAACCATTACAATAAAAACAAGAAAATTTTTATTCTCTTCTATTAAATATTCAAAAAAGAATGATAGAAAAAATGACACTTTACAATGATAAATGTTAATGATTTGAATTCTCTGAAAAAAGGAATAAGGGTTATATACTGGATTAAAAAGCAGAATTATTATTTACAGAAGCACATTTTATCTAGAAAGATTTAAATAAATTAAAAATTAAAGTATAGCCTAAACAGCCACATCATGAGAAACTAGAATAGGAAAGGGAAGAAGGGAATAAGCATTTATGTAGTTGAACTAACTACATGCAAGCCACAGTGTGCCAAGCACTTTGAAAATATTATCTCATTTGATTCTCACAACAACCCCGTGAGATAGGTCCTGTTATTTTCTCCATTTTATAGTTGAGGCAGACAGTTTAAGTGACTTACCCAGGATCACATAGCCAGTAAGTATTTGTGGTGGGACTTGAACTCAGATCTTCCTGACTCCATCACCTACTACTGATGATATTGGACAAAGTTAAATTCAAGCCTGAAAACATTATAAGAAAGGATAACAAACAACATATTACACTAAAACTTTTTATTCAGGATGGAGCATATCAGTTTAAAATATGTTGTTGTTCAGTTGTTTCAGTTGTGTCTGACTCTTCTTGACTCCATTTGGGGTTTTCTTGTCAGAGGTACTGGAATGAGTTACCATGACCTAGCTCATTTTGCAGATGAGGAGAATGAGGCAAACAGGGTTAAGTAACTTACCCAGGAACACACAGCTACTGTCTGAGACTGGATTTGAACTCAGGTCTTTCTGATTCCAGGCCAGCCACTTTCTCCACTCTGCCACCTATTTGCCCCAATTTAAAAAATATATGCCCTTAATAATTTGTATAGCAAAATCTTTTCTGTAAGGAAAAAAATAGCTACAAAAATTAATAGTGGGAAATTTTGCTCTACCTCATCAGAATATTTTAAATAACAGAGAAAGAGAAATAAGAAATAACAGATTAATTAGGCAATAAACAACCTAACTCTGATAGATAAATGGAGAGAACTTAATGGGAAAAGCAAAATATTAATTTTTGGGAACATAGCTAAAGTTCTTACAATAAGACTTATTAAAAATTGATTATGTTGAATCACAAGTTTTATATATATAACCATATGTATAAAAGATAAAATATATGATATTATACACACATATATAAGGCATAAGTAAATATATAAGAAGGTTTAACAGCAACAAATAATTATTAAGTATATATTATGTGCCAGTCACTTTGTTAAGTGCTGCGGATACACAATTTGCAATAAATTGCAATAAAATTAATGTAAGTAATTACCCAATGAATAAAAAGTTGAGATCAACATGGAAAAATGGTTTGTTAACTCATAAATGAAAAAGAATGTTAAAAAAGCACAGATTACATCAAAGATAATGACAGATACTTCATATTAAAATTATAAGATTATAGGATGAGGAACTCCATTCTCAATGAGAGAAGACAAACATTCTTTCAAGGACAGATTGCACATGACAACACTAATAACTGTTAGAGGACCGAATTGGAAGTTAAAACACTATTCCTGTGCATAAATTAAGAGACCAGGATCTGTTTATTTCTGTAGACTAATCAAGTTAAAGTCATTTCTCTTAAATTTTTAGGAGAAGCTTAATGGAAGTTAAAATACTATTCCTGTGCATAAATTAAGAGACCAGGATCTGTTTATTTCTGTAGACTAATCAAGTTAAAGTCATTTCTCTTAAATTTTTAGGAGAAGCTTAATATTTTTTTATTAGCATGGAAATAGAAAAAAAAACTCCAATAATTGTGATATTTTATTTGGTACCTGTTGTAGTTATGTTGAAGCAGTTGAACACTTACTTGCATTATAATTTTTATTCTTCATTGATTGATTTTTTTAATTTGTTTTTTCACCCATGAAATAAAAAAAAAAAACAGACCTTTGATTTTTCCTTTTTTTTTTTTTTTTGAGAAGGGGAAAGAATCTTTAGGACTCCAGGAGAACATTAAAAATTGCCATAATATCCTGCTTTGCAATTTTCTTTTTTTTTTTCTTTTTTATACTGCCTAGCATTTTTAAGCTTTTTAGAATTTTGTTTTTCCCTAGTTACAGATAAAAACAATTTTTAACATTCTTTTTTAAAACTTTGAATTCCAAATTCTCTCCCTCCCTCCCCATGGAGAAGGCAAGCAATTCAATTATAGATTATACAAGTATAGTCATATAAAACATATCCCTAATAGTCATGTGGTGAAAGAAAGCATAGACAAAAAAAATCTCAAGAAAAATGAATTTTAAAAAAGCACATTTCAATCTGTGAATTATTCAGAGATCATTAGTTCTTTGGGGATGGATAGCATTTTTCATTACAAGTCCTTCAGAGTTGTCTTGGATGGTTGTATTGCTGGGAATAACTAAATCATTTGCAGCTAATCATCTTACAGTATTGCTGTTACTTCATACATAGCACATTTCACTTTGCATCAGCCAATGCAAGTCTTTTCAGGTTTCTCTGAGAGCATCCTGCTCATCATTTCTCATAGTATAGCAGCATTCCATCATAATCACATACCACAACTTGTTCAGCCATTCCCCATTTCCCCAATTGAAGGCTTTCCTTCAATTTCTAATTCCAATTTTCTTTTTTCTGGAACATGAAGATTATTGTATTAATCAACCCAAGTTTGGTGGACTCTTTTGGGTTTGTCAGTTGAGGTTTTGTTTATATGGCCTATCCATGAGTGCAGTAGACCAAATTCTGTTTTGTCATACATAGGAATCATTAAACTTTAGTTAGTATTTTATAAAACATGTGGTATAGGGACTTAAAGTGAATAAATACTAACTGAAATGATCTATGGCTTACATTCCTTTTTTAAAAAATTTACATGGCACTTTATAATTTATAAAGAGCTTTCCTCACAACAATCCTATTGAGGTTTTTAGTAGAAGTTTTAACCTCTGAATTTTACAGATAAGAAAAACCCAGACTTGATTTAGACAGATTGAGCATCTTGTTCATGGTGACACAGCTGATAAATGACACTGATGAGACACTTGCACCCCCTTGCATGTTCTGATTCTACTACATAACCCTGTCTCTCATATGTGGAAGCTAATAACAATTTTGAAAGTAAAAGTTACTATTTTTTCATTGTGAATGGTGACATTGCCTTAGAAGGCAAACCACATTTTCTGTGAATCAGACTTTGTATATGTGGCTTATGTTCTTTATATTAATGCAGATATCATTGAATTACTATTTCCATTCCAAAATCTTCATGTGTAAAATGCAAACAGTAACCTATTGCCTAATTTTTTTTCTGTTATCATAGTTCAGTTGTAAATCACAGATTTGTCATCAATTTAAATAATGAAAAAACAGACATATGGTTTGATAATTGATATCTCTCACTCGCTTTTTGGTAATAGTACTGCCTGTGACCTTTTGCATTCTTTCTCTTTTGTCTGTGTTTTACTGTGTGAATCAGGACTGGGGGTTCTGTTACTGGCTCTGCTCCTATCTCCTGGTATAATCTTGGGGAAATTATATCACTGTGGGTATCCTCATTTGTAAAATAAGGGATTTGGTGCTCTTTCACCCCCACCCCCGTCATCCACTTTTTATTCTGTGTAAATTTTTTCTTATTCTTATTGGGCTCTGAAAAACTCAGTAACTCAATAACAGTATCTGTAGCTTTGTTTCATTTGTGACTAGTAGCAGTTTAAATTAAGTAAATTACCTTTGAAGTACTTCTGATAATTAACTTTGAGATAAATGGGCAGTATTGGAATGTCCTTTTTCCCTGTCTTGTTTATCATACTATTTACACTGGCTGCGTCACAGGGGTGTTATGAGGATCATGTGAAATAATGTTTGTTTCTCAAGTGCTTTGTAACTGCTCTTTACAAATGTGAGTTATTATTGTTAGTTGTTTGGGTCTTTTATCTCTTTTTCCACTGCTTCCTTTATTGATGAACTTCCTTTGGTTACTGCCAGTTGTTCCAAGGATAGATAGTAAGCTTCTTGGCCCCAATTTGAAATGATCCCTTTGCTAGCAGATATTTGTTTGCCTTAGCCTGATGGAATTTTCAAACTTGGTTCATTTGTTTGTTTTGCTGCTATATTATATAGAATCTTAGAAGACTCTTTTTTCTTCTAGAAGGGCCAACCTGGTGTAACTCAGTGGGCATGCAGCCAATTGACACCCTTATTTCTTTCCCAAAGACGGTGGCTCCAGACATCCGCTGGCATTTTCCAGGTAAGATTTGTTGTTCTTCTGTTGGTATGAAAACCTTACTGTTTGTGTCCAAATGTCATGTATTTATAGATTAGCCAGCTAAATCCTGTGATGGGAATACCTCATGGGGCCATTTTTAGACTTCTCTGATGCCAGCCAGCCCAGGACTCTTTCCTATACTGTGGTGTCTTGGGTGGTGCTGCTAATAAATACCCCAGCCCTGGACCTTCCATCACCTAGCTCGGGAGACCAGGCTACAGTCTGATGACTTTTATTATTAGGAATTCCTTCCAGATATTCAGTTGAGAATCTACTTTTCTGCTTCATCTCACTGCTGCAGCTGCTTAGAGCTAAGATTTTAAAAGAGCAAGGAAATCTAAAAGTGCTCATTCTGTGTGAGAATCAGCTAAAATAAAACTTTGTATAGTACAGCATTCAGAGATGGCAAGGTCTCCTCTGTGGAGGGTAAAACAGTCTTTTCTTCCATGCGCCTTGGGTATTTTACAAGGAAGTTCTGGCATATTTGTAACTCACTGTCTTGCTAGAATCATAATCATAAGGCCACAGAGGCCATTTAATCCAATCTCCTCTTTTTTGGACTATTTTTCTTTTCTTCCCTCCTCTCCCCTCCCCTCCTCTTTCCTTTCTTCTTTTCTCCTCTTCTTTCTTATAGATAAGGAAACTGAAGCCTAAGGAGGTTAAGTGATTTGCCCAACTTTTCAGAGGTAGTGTCAGGTGGGATTTGAACCCAGGCCCTTGGGCTCTAGAACCAGTGTGCTTTCTCTTGTTTCACACTGCCCTAGTTCTCACTTGTGTGGAGTGCACTTGGACAGCAACACTGAGTGGTTGTCAAAGCTTAGGCAAGTCAGTTAGCCTATGTACCTCACTTTATTCATCTGTAAAGTGCCAGTAATCCTTGCATTACTTACCTCACAGCGTTCTGGTGAGGAAAGCACTTTGCAAACCTGAAAGTGAGTTATGATGATGAAGGGGTTCTTATCTTTCCAAAGTTCTGATCTTAAGTCAGTTTGAAACTGGCAAGTAGAAGCATGTGTTTAAGTGGTGGTTAGTTTCCTGGCCTCTAGCTTCCAAAGCCCTTTTTGTAGTTGGACTGTAAATTGGGATCTTCTCCCTCTTTGTTAATTGAAATTGGCAGTTGAGGAGGTGGCAGTGCTGTGTAACAGACATCTAGTCTTAGAGGTAGGAAGGCCTAGATTCAGGTCCTGCCTCTAACACCTTGGTTCTGTGACCCTGGGCAAATCACTTTTTCTTTCATAGCCATTGACAACTCTCTTAAGATTTTTAAGTTCCAGAGTACATCTTGATCTACACTGGTAGAGGAAGTTAACTCAGTAGGAGAGTTACATAAACCAATCAAGTCCAGTTTAAAAAAAAATCAGGATTATGCGTATTCACTGAAAATTACAGCATTTACACAAAGTGTTACACAAGATGCACACTAAAGGTGACATCTCAAACTGATGAGGACATTGAGGCTTTATTGCCCATGATCATAAGGACAGAGTAAGTTTTGGAGCTGGGACTCGTTTTTTCTGACCTCCAGGTCCATAGCTCTCACCACCATATCATACTGCCTCTATAAGCAAACAAACAAAAAACAGAGTATATGTGTATATAAACAACAGTGAGACCTTATTGGAAGCAGAGTGGGAGGCAGTAACTAGAATGAATTCGGGTTCTGCTGCTTGCCCTCCTCTTTGCTACTCTTGCAGTTGTTTAATAACAGATATTTTTCTTTTCCCTTGCTCCTCTACCCATCCAAATGTTATCTTTCCTTCAAAGCCTGCTTCATCTATTTCCTCGTGACTCATGCACTACGCTTTCCTTTTTCCAAATTTCTGTTGAACTGTCACAGTCTCATGTTGGAAGGGGGCTGAGAAGCCATCTATACCAAGCTGTTTCCTAGCAAGAATCCATTCTATTACATGCCTGACAAGTGGTCATGAGGAAAAATGAGATGCTCTTTATAAATAAGTATGATCTATAAAGTGCTTTTCAAACATTAAAGCAATATATAAATATCATCTATGATTAGATGATGATGATGCAGCAGCGGCAGCAGTTTTTATGTGAAGAACTCTAATGAGGAAGGGAGCACACTCCCTCTGTCAGATAGCCCACTCCATTTTAGGAGAACTATTAATCGTAAGGATTTTCCCCCTACATTAAGCCTAAATTTGCCTTACAACTTCCCCCAACTGGTCCTAGTTCAGTTACTCAACAAGTATTTATTAAGGGCTCATAACTCTGTGCCAGGCAGGCAGGCACTGCGTCAGGTGCTGGTGATTCAGAGACAACAGTAAAACAGTACTTGATCTCAAGAAGCTTAAATTCTATTATGGAGGACATTTTGTGTACATATAAAGAGAATCTACAAGGTAGTTTTGGGAGGGAGGACCCTAGCAGGTAGGGAGATCAGAAGCTGACACTTGAGCCAGATTGTGAAGGTAATAAGAAATTCCAGGAAGGAAGAGTTAAGGAGAGAGTACATTGTAGGCATGAGAGATGATCGTTTAAAAAGCATGGGAGTTCCATATATGAAGAATAGTCAGAAGGAAAGTTTGGCTGAACCAGAGAATGTAGTTAAGTCAGCAAGTATTAGTAAGTGCCTACTATGTTTCATAGACCATTTTGCTAAGTGCTGTGATGGAAGGAGTAATTGAGACAGAAAAGGTAGATAGTGACCAGATTGTGGTGGGCTTTATCAGCCATATAGAGGAATTTATATTTTTTCCTAGAAGCAATAGCAAACCACTGGAGTTTGAGTAGCAGAGTGATGTGAAGAGAGTTCTACATAAAGAAAATCACTTTTATAGCGGTGTGGAGGATGAATTGGAGAAGGGAAGAGAGATGAGGTGGGAAGACCAATTAGGAGGTTATTGAAGTAGTCTAGGTAAGAGGTGATTGAGAACCTACACTAAACTGGTGACCTAAGATGCTATAGAGAGAAATGACAAGATTTGGCAACTGATTGTTGTTATGAATGTGAGTGAAAGTGTGGAATTGAGGATGGTACTGGCATTGTGTACCATGGTAACTGAGGTGGTGGTGCCCTAGATAGAAGTAGGAGAAGTTGAAAGATAGTGATGGGTTTTGGGAGAAAGTTCTCTTTGAGACATGTTGTTTGAGATTTTCTGGGACATGTAGTTTGTTTTGGGGGGGGGTCCTCCAGTTTGAAATGTCCAATAGTCTACCAGTAATAGAGGACTGGTACTTAGAACAGAGACTGGATGTGTGGATCTATAAGTCTATAAGAGCTGACAGTTAAACCATGGGAATTGATGAGGTCACCAAGTTAGAGTGTATATAGAGGGAAGAAATGAGGTCTTAGGACAGAGCCTTTGCTTTACACCTACAGTCAAGGAATATAAAATGGCTGATGAGCTGGTAAAGGAGACTGGAATAAGTGATCAGAAAAGTAGAAGAACCAGGAGATAGTCCTGCCACAAAAACCCAGAGAACAGGGAGTGGTCAGTAGTATCATATGTAGCAGAGAGGTTAAGAAGGATACAGACTGAAAAAAAACCATTAAATTAGATAATTAAGAGATTTTTCATTACTTTGGAGAGAGGTTGAGTGATGAGATCAGGAGCCAAATTGCAAAGGAGTGACAAGTGAGAGAGAAGAATTTGGAGGCAACTATTGTTAACAGAGTTTTCTAGGACTTTAAGAAAAAGAGGAGAAACATGAGACAGTAACTTTAGGCTCTAATAGGGTCTAATTAAGGTTTTTTTTTTCTTTTTTTTTTTTTAAAGCAATCGGGGTTAAGTAACTTGCTCAAGGTTACACGGCCAGTTATTTCTGGGTGTGGTGCTGAGTATCTGAGCCCGGATTTGATCCAGGTCATCCCGACACTGGAGCCGGTGCTCTTACTCGCTGAGCCACCTGGCCGCCCCCTAATTAAGGTTTTTTAAAGATGGGAGAGACTTGGGAATGTTTGAAGGCAAAACAAGACTAATCTTCCTCATGACAGCCTTTCAGGTCCTTGAAGACAGCTATCACATTCCTCTGAGTCTTCTCCAGACAAAACATTGCCGTTTCTTCAGTTGATCTTCACATGTCATGTTCTTAGGCTATTCCGTTGGCCTTCCTCTGGATAGTCTCCAGGTTACTGATGTCCTTCCTCATATATATCTCCTACAACTGAACCTGCTGCTCTAGATCAGCACTTAAATTGTGGGTCATGCAGTACATACAAAATCGTTAAAAAATGGCCCTAAACATACTTGTGCCATTTTGCACCATGCATTTATGTGGAGTGGTGTTCTCAGCATTGACTATTATAAAATCAAAATATCAGTCAACTCTGAAAAACGTTGAAGATGCTGTTATGTCCTGCAGTATAAAGTATTCTACCAAGAGTTAGTTCTTTATGTAAAAATAAACAAGCACATCCATCTCATTAGTATGGAAATTTGCTTTAGTCTTTAATAAGTGGCAAAATTATATGTATGCTATTGTTTTAAAATAAATTTCTTTATGATTTGTTATCAGTAAATGTTTGATTTGTATACCTATTTTTTATACCTATAAACCTAGGGCCACCCAAAAATTTCTCATGTAAAAAGGGGTCACCAGTGGAAAAAGTTTAAGGAGCCCTGCTTTACATGTGGTCTGATAAGGGCAAAGTATACCTCTCTTATTTTAGCCTGAGTGGGTGTCTCCTCATGTCTCCCCCATATTGTATTTTTAAGGTTGATATTTGAACTCAAATGTATGACTTTACTTTCATTCCTGTTTCTTTTTTTAAATTTTGTTTTTGACATTCTTTTCTTTTTTTTTTAAGCAGTTGGGATTAAGTAACTTGCTCAAGGTTACACTGCCAGTTTTTTTGTGTGGATGTTAAGTATCTGAGGCTGGAACCGATCCCAGGTCCTCCCGACTCCAGGGCCAGCGCTCATACTCACTGTGCCACCTAGCTGCCCCTTAACATTCTTTTCTTTTTAAATTTTGAGTTTCAAATTCTCTCCTTCCTTCCCACCCCTCCTCATCCACTGAGAAAAGCAAGTGAAATGATTTAAATTATACATGTGAAATTATGCAAAATATATTTCCACATTAGCTATATTGCAAAAATAAATTTTTTAAGTGAGAAAATTATACTTGTACTTATTTATATTATATATAATTATAATATATATAATTATAATTTGTACTTAGTTCATCAGCTCTTTCTCTGGAGGAGGATAACATTTTTTTTTTCTTCATAAGACCTTTGGAACTGTCTTGGATCATTGTATTGATCAGAGTAACCAAATCTTTGAAAGTTAATCATCATTATAACAGTGCTGTTACTGTGAACAATGATCTCCCAGCTCTTCTCACTTAATTTTGCATCGCTTCGTTTAGGTCTTTCCATGTTTTTTTCCTGAAACTAGCCCCCTTGTCATTTTCCACACCACAACAGTATTCCATCATATCATATACCCAAACTTGTTCAGCCATTCCCCAAGTGATGCACAGCCCCTTAACATTTCCAGTTCTTTGCCACTGCAGAAAGAGCTGCTGTAAATATTTTTTAGGTACAGACCCAGCAGTGGTATTGCTGGGTCAAAGGAAATACGCAGTTTTAGAGTGGAGTTCTGAATTCTCCAGAATGCGTGAACTAGTTCCCAGCTCTACCGTCAGTTCTTCAGTGTTCCTAGTTTTCCTCAGCTGTTCCAGTATCTATCATTTCTAATAGGTATGAAGTAGTGGAGTTGTTTTAGTTCGTCTTTCTCTAATCAGTAGTAACTTAGAGTATTTTTTCATATGATTGTAGATAGCTTTGATTTCTTCTTCTGAAAACTGCCTGTTTATATCCCTGTTAAATTTTTTATTCTATTCAAACCAACATTGTAGCCAGTCAGTGGTTCATGAGATGTTACAAATTCAGCAAAAATTTATTAAGTAATAACTATGTATTAGGTACCTGGGATACAGATATGAAAAACGACATGGATCCTGAACTCAAAGAGCTTATTGTCTACTATATTATATTTTACTTGTTTGAGTTTCATCTTCATCTGAATAGCTCTTTGAGGACATAGACTGTCTCTTACACTTTCTTAGTATTGCTCAGAGGCCCTAACATAGTGCTGTGTACACAGTACATGCTCAGCAAATACTTGTTGATTGATAATCTCTTTTGTGATATGATTTAGTCATAGATTTATTCTTATATTTGGATTTTAGGTGAATATGTGAAGAGAAACACTGTCCTTTTTAAGCTTGACTCCAATTAATCAACTCCTGACTATCCTGTTTTCCTCCTAAATGTCGAGACACCTTCAAGAACTATACCTGTCCTGTTTTACTTTGCCTCTATGTCTCTTTTCTTTCAGTTGTCTTCTGTGTTAGCTACATGACATTTCTGTGAATGTGCTCAGTAGTTCCAACTTTGGGTGTATCAAAGACATTTAAAGATGAATGCTTTCCTTTAAGGGTTGAGATAGAAACATTGGGTGGTGGTGGGAGGTTAGCAAGAAAAATAAATAAATGTACATATATGTACGTAAAAACTAAGTGTTGTCCATTTTATACTTACCATCTTCTATACTTAACATGGTGTTAGAGAAATGTCAGTTCACAAATAATGATAGGATGGGGTAGGGTGGTACAACCACAGCAGGAATCTGTTGGTTACTACTAAAGATGGTTGGGGAGAGAGGCCATTTAACCTGATGGAAGAGAGCACAGCCAAAACCCAGGCTAGGTAGAACCTCTATTAGTTGTGGTCTTTGAACCTGTTTGAATGCTTTGTGTCCTAACTGGACCATTAAATTGATGTATGTGATGTAATGTGAGGTGTTCTGTGTTTAGTCTGCCCTTTACAAAGCCTGTTTGATACTCATGAATTAAAGCATAGATGTTCTTGGGACATACCAGAAGAATCCTGACTAATCTTTTAATAACCATGTTTAGAAGAATAGTAATAGATGAGCTCCACAAACGAAAATTCCTTTCCCCCCCTTGTTAGGATTAAAGAGAGAAGCAGTATTTTCATTCTAAATGTTCTGTTTCTCTTGGATTGTGAACTATTCAGATCCCAAGGGAGGGAATTATGACTTGAATTTTTTTCCAATGTTAAGACTAGTACTTTTCAAACTGTCTATTTCTGATCATTACCTGCATTAAATTCCAGAACCCTGGGCTTGATCCTTCTGGTTTTCCTGCCCCTACTGGCAATTGTCTCTATGTGTATGATTCTCATAAATATAAATCCAACCCAAACCTCACCTATAATCTTGTATCATCAGTTGAACATCAGATATTTCCAAATGGATATCTCAGAAACATCATAAACTCAACATACCCAAACTATTCTTGGTTGCTTCTCACACATGTCATTTCATTTCCATCTCTGTGTCTTTGTATAAGCTGCCTCCCATACCTAGAAGGCATTTCCTCCCAAAACATGTCCCTTAGAATCCCTAGATTCCTTCTTTAGCTCAGGAATCACTTCCTACATTTGACCTTTTGTGATACCCCTGGCCTCTTCTTATCTTCCAAATTACCTTATATTATTTGCTTTTTAAGTATTTGTATTCTTGAAGAGAATGAAAGTATCTTGAGACCAGTTTTTGGCTTTGTATTTCCTAGAACAGTGTCTAGCACATGATAGGTCCTAATAAATCCTCTTTTGTTAATTTATTGGTGGTGAGTAGATAGTAGCTTCCATGCCCTGACCAATGTAGGAATGACCCTGTGTTTGTAGAAGCCATTTAACATTAGGAGTGAAGACTTAGAGTTGTTCCTTTCTTTGATCATTTTCTTCTAGTGGTCTCAGAAGAGCCTTTCCCAAGTAGATGGTGGATCAGAACAGAGTACTGGAATAGGCCCATGGCCAAACAGGACATACCACACTACAGTCCAGGTGAGTAGTCACATATATGTTTGTTGTTGTTCCCTGCTTTGAAGTCCAAAATACTGATGTAGTCTTGTACTTTTGGAAAAGTTCTTTAATGTCAAAGTATGATAAATAGAGGAATGTGCTCTTTATTTTTGACTGGGCATACCACTTGTCTTTTAGAGAATTCGCATTCATTTGTAGTGACTGCAGATTTTTGTCAAAAAACTTTACCATTTTGCCAAATACAGTTTTATCACTTTTTGAAATTTTAATTACTGTAGGTGTATAGGTTCTTTTCGTAAATTATATGATGGTGACAGAGGCAGCTAGGTGGCACAGTGGATGGAGACTGGGCCTGGAGTCAGGAATACTTAAGGCCAAATCTAGCTTCAGACACTTACTAGCTATTTAATTTTGGGCAAGTCAGTTAACCTCTGCCTGCCTCAGTTTCCTGAACTTAAAATGGGGATAATAATAGCACCTACTTCCCAAGGTTGTTGTGAAGATCAAATGAAATAATATTTGTAAAGTATTTAGCATAATATGTGGCACATGGCTTGTTCCTTTCCTTATTCCCTTTCTCTTCTCACTTTGATTGAATAGTTTTTAATAAATTTTATGATTGCTTTAAAAATTATTTCTTTGTCTTTTTTTTTTGCCTTTTGGAGGGCAATTGGGGTTAAGCAACTGTCTATTTTTCTTTATGCCATTAAACAGATTATTCTTGCTTCCAGAATTGTTCATTGGAACTGGTGTTACGATTCTAAGTTTGGAGAACTCTCTTCTATAGAGCTTTCCAATCCTGTGCCAAAGAACCTTGTTTGTTGTTGTTCTGGGGAGTGGGGGGGGGGGGGGTAGATATAGCAGATGGATATACAGTGTTTGGAGGACATTCATCAAATAATTGCATGTTTCAGACAGGTGCACTAGGTGCTGGATGCTAAAGAAATGAGATTTTAAAACCTTGGAAAGTCAAAAAAACTCCCAGCAGAATTTGTTTGGAGGGACAAAAGCTTTCTTTTCTTTTCCATTGCACCTTAATGTTTTTTCCCTTTTCTTTGCTCAAACAGCTTCTAAATTCTAAGGACTCCTCAAAACCCATTGAAGAGAAGGTTGGTGCCCTCACAAAGATAATAGAAGCCATGGGATTCACAGGACCATTGAAATACAGTAGATGGGTAAAGTCCTTCAAGATTTGCTTTTTATCTTGTTCTTTGGCTTTTTGCTCCATCATAGTTTTATCTTTATTGCTTTCTAGGTAGTGCTTCTCTAATCAGTCTTTCATAATTTTTCTGTTTCCCTGCTATTCTTCACCATTCAAGTAAGCTAGGTCTTAACCATGTGGGTGATTGAGAACATAGGATGGAAACATTTCATCAGGAGTCTCACTTGGAAAGGTCTTTCTGGTACTTCTCAAATTCCTGCTGTGGGACCTGGCCATTTGGGTAAATCCTTGGGCACTGGATAGAGCAGTTGTTTGGTCTTAATACATTTTGCCTGTGCTTTTGTAGAAACACAGCCAGATTGAGGATAGCACCATCACCATGCATTTGTGGCATGCTTGATACTTTCTAGATGATTTTGCACAAGTTTTTGATAGAACACTTTTCACTTTTCATAGTTACTTAGAAGGAGATGAAATAGAACCCAGCTTATGGCAGGGATAAGGAAACCTCTTGGATATATGCTTGTTGAATTGAATATGGATTAGAGATGAGAGGAGAAAATAACTTACAAATCTAACCAATGCGTATTTGTGGCAAGGGCTTCATTTTTATTTTTTCAATGTGAAGGATGGGAAGATAGGAGAGTTAGGGACAGGTTTACAAGAAGAAGAAAAGGGTCATTGAATCATCTTTCTCAAAAAACTTAGAAGAGAGCAGAAAGAAAGGAAGAAAGAAGTACACTTAAGCTTTGAAAAGCTGCAAGTTGAATTTATTATGTACTTACAGATTAAAACAAGCTTACATAATATAATAGAGACCTGTAGTTTCATGTGAAATTCCCTTTTTCTGATCTACTAGGTATGTGGAAATGCCTTTTGGGGAAGATTTATGGATTTTTTTGTGGGGGTTTTTGGAGAAGGCAGGGCAATTGAGGTTAAGTGGCTTGCCCAGGGTCACACAACTAGTAAGTGTTAAGTGTCTGAGGCTGGATTTGAACTCAGGTCCTCCTGACTCCAGGGCTGGTGCTCTATTCAGTGCGCCACCTAGCCACCCCTAAAAACAAGTTTAAAAAAAAAATTGATACTCAGATTTTAAATTCTTGTTTGGCTACTGGTTGTAAAAATCATATTGTGAGAATAGTATTTGGATATCTTGATTAATCCTTTGGCATTACAGTAAAATCCATTGTATAGCTTTATTTAAGTTTGCTAAAGCTGATTTAAATAGGCCAGTGATGGCTTTCCTCTCACGCACACACTCATCTGGTAATACCTGTTAATTGGCACTTCTACTCTCACAGCAGTTGGGGGAGGGTGGTAATGCAAAGAGAGTATATAATTAGGGCTAAGAATTCAAGGGCTGAGGAGCCACGATTGGTTGGAGTTTCTTGTTCAGAAAACTGAGACTAGTCAGGAGGAGCTAAGGTCCTGCCATTGTGTTTTTGCTTTGAGCACCTTGCCCTGTTGCTTTGTAACCATCAGTGGGATCACAGTCCTGATTTTGTGGTGAGACAGAGAAACTGAAGGGCAAGGGAAGAGATATGGAGCAGAGTAAGGACACATATAAAACTCTCATTGAAATGATAACATTACTGAGGTAGAAGAATGGATTGTAGCTGATAAGTAGTATACTGTTACTGATACAGAAATATAATTGAAAGTAGTATGAAGCCTGGAGAAAGTGAAGAACACTGGCAAAAGCTAAAGATTTTGTTCTGCAAAAAGGACAAAGTAACTTGGGAAAAGACTCTTTAAGCCTTGGATTCAAGAATTTAATTTGGAAAAGGGCAGCCATATCATTTTGACCAGGAATTAATGCACATGTCCATTCTACTCTGCTTTTATTTGAGAGTGGGAAATGAATAAAATAAGCTAAAATAAAGTGTTTATTAAAATAAAAAAAAGGAACCTCCAAGATGTCATTATTTGTGGAAAGATTCAGCCCAGTTTTCTGTACTTTTCATGTCTTTAGTCCACTTCACTGATGTTTATAATATTTATGAAAATGTAAATATTAGAAATATTTATAACGAGTACTTAGAAGCAGAGTGCTTTTGGAGAATAAAAGGAAGACTGAATTATGTTGAGTGCTTTTTACTTCACGTCAGCTCTTCAAAAAGTGGGAATTTGTGTAGTTTATGTGATAATCAGTATAATTTATTAACCAGGTTCGCCTCCCCTTTGCAACAGAATTTTTAAAAAAGTAACTCTTTTTCTTCTTTTCCTCATTTCCCCCCAAATGACTATAATTAGGATAGTTTAGTTTTGATGATTTATTGTGTAACAGCCAGAGAAAGGGCAAAAATAGATGAGTGGGATACTTTGAAGCTAAAGGAATGAGAAGGAATTATAAGGAGAAAATGGGAAAACAAGGGAATAGTAGAGGAGAGGCATGACAGAGAGGGAAAAATAGCCTATCGGATTTCTTGAGGGTTGGGGAACCTTTGGTCACTTCCACGTGTAGTCTCCTTTTATTAGTCCTTCCTTATTTGCATTTCTGAGGGAAAAGGTACATGATATTTTGTTTTGGAGATTATTAAAATACACTCTGGCTTTCATTGAATGGCCAATAATAGGCCCAGCCAAAGCCTTTATGTCATGTTGTTTAGGTATTAATGACTTAGAATGAGTGTGAATAGCAATTATTTTCTGTTCTGATCAGAAATTCTGAAGGTCTTCCCTTTCCAGATTGATATCTTTGGGCCATCTTTTGTCTCAATTCTTAACTAACCCTTAATCATCGAATGGGCATGGCCTCAGACAAACTGAGACCTGGGAAAGACCTTAACATAGAAAGGCCAAGGTCACCCACTGCATCCTGAGCCATGACCTGTCTTCTTGACTTTTGTTTTGCCGCTAGACTCCAGTGACTCTGAAGGAGACAGTGAGACTGATGACTTTGTGCTGGTCTGCTTCACTCAAATCCAGCTCATGTGGAAGTTACAACATCATGCTCATGATGTCATTGGTCCTCTTCTAGAACAATGGACAAATAATAACAACAACAAAATACAAGGAAACCTTCCATATGGTTTAACCTTATTTATCCTGTAGTCTCTCTCTCTGGCCTTTTTTCATGATGTTTCTTTCTGTTTCTTGAGCCCTGGGAATAGTTTTGTGTCACAGCAGTGTCCACAGTGTCTTTTCTGATGTCCTGATTGGTGGGAATTCTTTCCAAGAGCCCAGAAGAGCAGGAACTGAGATTCTACTGCTGTTTTAAAGAGGTTATGTTAGTTTGGGGTTCCATGAATCCTAGATTAGGAAAAAGAACATTGTAGGCATGGAGTCAGAGGTTAGGTGTGTATGAGGGGCATAATGTGTAAACAGCCTAGAACTTGACACAGATCTGTCTTTTACTCCTATCACATTATATGTTGTATCATAATTATTTAGTTGTCTTATCTTCCCCCCTATTAGACTGCCTTTGTGGACAGGGGCCACATAATTTTTCACTTCATTCCTGGTGACTTGGCATGTTGCCTTGCACACAGTTGCTGCTTAATAAATGTTTGTTGAACTGAAAGGAAAGAGAGGAAATAAAAGAGCAAATGTATATATGTCAGCCAGTCCGGCCAGATGTAAGAAATTCCAGTTATTTCTGAGGGTTTCAGGAACCATATAACAAAAGGATAGGGAAAGCTGTTTTCTGTGAGCTGACAGGGTACTACTAGGGTCAGGGGGCACACCTAGGGCTCTAAGAGGAAGTCTTCCTGTCAGACATAGGACAATGAATTCTTTCGTTAGAGAGGAAGAAAATTGAATGGTAGTAAATTAGTCAGTATACAAGTAAGGATTTTAATGAAAAATTTGGGTCTGTGGGTTAAAACTGTTACTGATAACAGGATAAGATACTTTCTTTAAATAATAGATGGCCATATCATTACTAAGACCTGTGCAAGTGAATTTAGGGTTATCGAAAATATAGAAAGACCATCATATTTAAGCAGGTAAGAGGTAATTTTGGAAAGAGTCATTCCAGTTGAGTGATGAGGTTGCCAACCAGATTGTAAAAGGGTTGAGGAGAGAGTGAGATAAAAGAAAGTGGAGACATTGAATGTAGATAGCTTTTTCTAGAGGTTTGACTGAGAAAGAGTATAGGACAATAACTTAAGGGATGGTAGGGTCTATTGAAGGCTTTTTAAGGGTAACAGAGGCTTGCATATTTGAAGGCAGTAGAGAGGAACCAGTGGATAAGGGAGAAGTTGAAGATTAGGGAAGTGGAGGGAATGATTGAGGTAGCAGTTGGCTGGAGCACACTGGAGAGGATGTGATCAAGTGCACATGAAGAGGCATTGGTCTTAGAGAGGAGAATGGCCGCCTCATTATCAGAGACTGAGAGAAAGGACAGTTGGGAGATGATGGCAAGGAGCCTTGAGATGAAGATAAAGGGAAAAGAGGGAGCTCAGGGTCTGTGTTTTCTCTGTTAAGAGATGAATACTTCAGGTTGGGTGTGTTTGTGAGCATATGCATGATTGCACATGCATGTAGGAGGCTTGAGAAGATAACTTTTGGGATAGCTTCTCCAAGGAGTGAACTAGGGGGAAGTAAAAGAATGACCTTGCTGCTGAGAGACCCAGTTTATGTTAGATAGCATACATTTGTAATGACCCAGTCAGTACATTTAGTTGACTTGCTCTAGTTCTGTTCAAGCAGTCCTTGCATGGGAGAGAAAGGGCTTGGGGGTAATGGAAGTAATTCAGGGCTGGGACTAGCAAGAAATGAGTAGTGACAGAATAAGAGGGCAAGGGATTGAAGAAAAAAGGGAAGTTTTGAGTTGAAGTTAAGTTGAAGTTGAGTTTTGGTTAACTGTAGGGTTGAAACTGCAGAGGAAGTGGAGAAAGGAAAGAGTAATGTAGGGATAATGACCTGAGAAAGTATTGAGGTGGGATAGAGGGATTGGAGGTCATCACGAGAACCTAGAATAGGTTTAGAAAGGGAGAGGTGTGGTGAGAAATGGCACAATAGGAGATTATTGGATAGGAGGAATATCAGATTTTTTGATGAAGGAAGCGGCACATTTGTGGGTAATGGTGAAAATCAAGGGCATAACCATTCTTAGGTGTAGTTGAGGTGGAGTTTTAGGAGTAGATTATTGGATTTGAAGAGATTTATGGAATTGGGAAATTGGGAAGTTTAAGGACCATCAACATGAATGAATCCCCTGGTCTAAGGGTAGATGTTGGGGAGGAGAGGAAGACAAGTAAGCCAGGTGCTGAATGAACGGGAGAATGATCTAGGGGCCAGTACACAATAGTTTCAGTGAGCTATCATGGTGAAAAATTTTAGTAGAGTGAACTTCAAAGGAGGAGAGATTGCTGAGTAACAAAGGGAGGCATAAACAAAGAAACAATAAAAGGGAGGCATAAATAGAAGGCAGAAGGAGTTTTTAGAAGTGGCATTGGGGAGCAAAAAGTATTCCAACTTTAGGATCATTGTGTTAGGAAGGGTGAGTTTAGCTGCAGCCAGCATTGGAGAGGATTACCAAGCAGTGTCATCTGGGAGAAGCCTCATTTCACTGAGAGCAAGTAGATAAGAGTATGAGAAGAATAGAATTCCAGAGGGCACAACGGAAGGAGTAGACAGATATAAGGGTTATATCCTTAGTGGTTCTTAACTTCAGCCCAACTTCTTGTAGAAAAGGGGTTAGGTGTTTTTTGCTTGGGTACTGGAAGAAAGGACCATTGTAGTCACAGAGTAGCAAATGTCTCAATATAAGAAAAATTTTGCAGTATTTAAATCTGTCCAGAAGTGGAATGGGAATGTAAATGACACTGGTACTATTTTTCAAGTTCGTACTCAAGGCTGTTATGATATGGATACACTATGATATGGATATCCCAAGTGTTCAGGCCTAAAGCTTAGATGTTATATTGGAGATGACTGTAGAAAGAAATCATACTTCAAGTGGACATTGGTACAGATGACCTATGAGGTTCATTCCAACTGAGTCTTTGATCATCACTGGACAGATGAAGAATGGAAAGCTCCAAAATGAATCTGAAAAACAGGACTAGTTAAAATGCTGTAGAACCAGTAACATGTTTGTAGAGTTGTATATTTTTTCCATTAATAGAAAAAGTCTAGTTATTGAATCTCTTTTTAGACTTCTCTTTAAGTGATTATTTGGGTTTGCTAGTTATTTTAAAATTTTTGTTAATACAAACTGAAAATCTCAATTTCCCCATGAGTCTTTAATTAACCAGCCAATTATTGTTCAGTTGACATTTTGATAATACTTTTAGAGATGACGAAATATTTCTTCACCTAGCACCCAGTCTAACCTATGTTGGACTGACAGGCTTTGACAACAACTCTGAAGATACAGTCCAGTGCTTTTGAGTACATTAGAAGTATTCTAATGAAATTCTTTCACTTTCTATTCCTGTTTATTCAGTGATGAGAAAGAATGTTTTCCTATTATTTGATCCCCAGTTTCTTAACTTGAAGTAATTAGTTCAGAAAGAGAGGACTTTGTTTATTAGTTACAGAAAAGGCTATTATTGTTAAAAACTGGACTATCTCTGCAAAAGTTTGATGACTTCAGTTATTTCCTTTAGTCAGACCTGTAGAGTACAAGGGTTGCCTTTATTCAGCATACTTTAAAAAAGAATGTGGAGAAACTGAAGAAGATCCAGAAAAAATGGCAAAAAATTAAAAGAATGGCTTATGGTCCCTGGGAGGAAAGGTTAAAGGAAAGGAATTGGAAGTGTTTAGTCTGTAAGGGGTAAGGGATGGGATGTGTGTGTGTGTGTGTGTGTGTGTGTGTGTGACTGGCTTTTAATGAGGATGCTAAGTAGTAATTTTTGGAGGCTCAAACAAGGTGAAATGAGCTTTAATTAAAGCAGCAAGAGAAATTTCATTTGGTCATGAGGAAGGACTTTTTGACTTTAATCAGAGTGTTATTAAAGTGGGCTTCCAAGAGGAATATAGTCTTTGTCCCTCGAGAGCCTCAGGAAGACATAGATAAACATCTGGGGGGACTTGACAAGATAATCACTCAAGATCCTTTTCAGCTCAAGAATTGTGAGATTCTGTGACCCTTACCTAGTGTACCAGAATGTCCATCTGGTCATGTCTTGAGTTTGTTTTTATTCTCTTTGTCTAGAAGATTAAGATTGCTGCCCTGCGCATGTACACTAGCTGTGTGGAGAGAACCGACTTTGAGGAATTCTTTCTAAGTAAGTGCCTGCTCTGTAGTAGTTCTGAGAGAAGAAATGGAATTGTTTTGTCTAGTAGGGTGGCTTTGATTTAAATCACTAGTCAGGAAGACACTATTCATTTTTTGTACAAAGTGTTCGTAACCGTAGTATCTATTTTTCACAACTGAGAAACTGAGTATCTTGCTTTTAGATGATACACATTTTCTATTTTATTTTATTTTTATTGGTTTTCTTTTTTTCCAATTTATTAATTAATTTATTTTTATTTTTTGACATTCACTTCCATAAGTTTTAAATTTTCTCCCTCTACCCAAGATGGCATACACTCTGATACAAATTCTTATTAAATCCTATTTATAGATTCCTATTCCACATACATTCCTATTAAACATATTTTCACATTAGTCATGTTGCATAGAAGAATTATAATGAATGGGAGAAACCATGAGAAAGAAAACAAAACAAAAAAGAAAATAAGTCTGCTTTGCTCTGCATTCTGACTCCATAGTTCTTTCTCTGGATGTGGATTCATTTTCCATCATGAATCCTTTGGAATTGTTTTATGTCTTTGCATTGCTTAGAAATGCTAAATCTATCAAAATCAGTCCTCCCACACTGTGGCTGTTACTGTATACAATGTTCTGGTTCTACTTACTTCATTCAGTATCAGTTCATATAAGTCTTTCTGGTTTTTTCTGAAGTCTGCCTGTTCATCATTTCTTATAGCGCAATAGAATTCCATTGCATTTATATATCACAACTTGTTCAGCCATTCCCCATTTGATGGGGCATCCCCTCAGTTTCCAGTTCTTGGCTACCACAAAAAAGAGCTGCTTAGAAATATTTTTGTACATGTGGGTCCTTTTCTCATTTTTATGATCTCTTTGGAATATACATACCCCTGAAGCAGTATTGCTGGGTCAAAGGGTATGTACATTTTTATAGCCCTTTGGGCATAGTTCCAAATTGCTCTACTAAATGGTTGGATCAGCTCACAGCTCCACCAACAGTGAATTAGTATTCCAATTATCTCCCGTCTTCTCCAGCATTTATCATTTTCCTGTTTTATCATGTTAGCCAATCTGATAGGTGTGATATAGTACCTAAGAGCTGTTTTGATTTGCATCTCTCTAATCAATAGTGATTTAGAGCATTTTTTCATATGACTATATATAGCTTTAATTTCTTCCTCTGAAAACTGCCTGTTCATATCCTTTGACCATTTATCAGTTGGGGAATGACTTGTATCCTTGTAAATTTGACTCAGTTCTCCATATATTTTAGAACACATTTTTGGTTTTAAAACTGTAATTTATTTTAATTTTTTTGAAAAATTAATTGTATAAACTGTATCCAAAGACTACTATCTTAAAGTGATATCTTTATTCAGATTTTTCAAAGTAATTGAAGCAAATACCTGTGAAAATCTTAGCATAAATAACCAATTTCATGGGTTTGGGAAATATTAGTACATTATTGTACTAGGGTGACAGCAGTCATAATCCAAATATGACAGACATTTTCATTGTTATCTTTAATTAAAACAGTGAATTAATGCATTCTGGATACTTTTCCTCAATAGATAAATGTAACTGTTTACTAAAATTGTATATGTTTAATGTTTTAACTCTTGTCGAAATACAAATGTGATATTTTTAGGCTACTTCATCCAGTTGAACATTAAAAAATTAAAATGTTTATTTGTGCAACTAATGCAGTCTGTATGTTCCTATTTGTGGCTTTCTGTCTTCCTTCTCCTCACCCCTTTTATGTTGTAAAAAAAAAAAAGCTTTTTTTTCTTCTGATTCTCAGGTGTTTTCTTAACATTGAATCAGTTCAAAGGGAGAAAGCATTGTCTCTATACTTGAAGAAGTAGTCATTGCTTTTAAGAACTGTACTGTTTCTGCGTAGTACAATTTTTTGAACGTGTTTTTAAGTGACTTCTACCAGCTCACTGGTGTTACATTCCTTAAATTGTCATCAACAAACATATTATATATCAGCACACACTTAGCTCTAAAATGTATTGTGTTCAGAATGAACTGTGTGGTTGCTAATTGTTCCTATTCTTCAATAAGGGACCCTGGATTGAATCTAGTATTGAATATTTGGGGAACAATTTGAGCTCATGGCCTGTTATGACATATTTGCAAAATTTTTATAACAGTTAAGTAAGGGCATACATTTGTGGTCTCCATCATAAAATTGTTTTTAAGTTTTTCTAGAACTTAAACATCATATGTGAGGTATGCCTATAAAGTAATGCTACTTTATATTAGTGATATTGCTCTTCACTTAAAAATAACTTAGCTGAGTTCTTCCTTTTGACATTGTTGTTAGAACTTGGGCCCTATTCTTATGAACAACCTCAGTGGCAGCAAATATTTGTTTCTTGAGGGTGAATTTAATTTTTTGAAATAGCCTAATATCATTCTGAGTTGAATTTGGGATGAGTTATGGTTGAGTAAGTTGGGTAATAAAATTTGGGTTTAAAAATGAGGGATTGCAAAGTAAGGAGGCTGATTTTCATATACGATTTGTGAACTGGTTCTGAAGGCAATTCTAATGGAAGAGTACCAAGAATGTTTGGAGAAGTGGTAGCCCTGTTGGCATGACAATCAGAAATACAGTTAGATAATCTTAAAACCAGAAGTGACAAGATAGGTCAGGGTTACTTACCAAGGGGAAAAAACCAAACCTTTGAGGGAGGGAAATGTTTTCCCAAGGTCACATAAGAAGTGAATAGCAGAGTTGCACTAGAACTCAGATTTCCTGACTCCTAGCTAAATATTCTTATTGCCTCCTAAAATTAATTATGCTACCACCCACACCAAACAGTGTCAGAGGTAATACTTTGAGTCATTCTGACAATTATTTAGATATATATTCTGATATAAATTTTAAAAACCATCTTATTTGCTTTATAGCTTCATTTCTTATATGGATTCCTTTCCTTTCCTCTTTTCCCTTTTCTTTTTTATCTTTCCTTTTTCTTTTTTCTTTCTTTTCCAAGGGACTTAGGGTGAGTACTTTCTCAAGATTTGCATATGGATTTTAATTCTCAAATATTCACTGAATCACGATGACACAGAAACTACATGTTTTTTTTTCATCAGTACTTGGTACTTTTACTGGGTTGGCCATAAACCAGAGCATTTGTGCCCTGACAATCCAGTATTCTAGCATATTCCTGCTCTTCCACTCTTCCTATCTTCAGCAGTGAGTTGGCAGCCCCCAGAGGAGAAAACTGTAACCTAAGTCCAGCTCTTAGCCAGGACTAATTCTGTCTCTGAGAGGGTTCCTGGGGGCAGTTGTTGGGAAGGTTTGAGGTAGATGTCATAGCAGAACAGATTGTCCTTTAGAATTAGACAAATTTCATTTTCCAGATTGAAGGAAAAATTTCCAAGAAACCTCAGTTTCTCCCTAGAGTAGGGAGTTGCCCAGTATCAAACTAATTTCCATATAAATTTGGTCAGGTTGCCCCAGGCAATATAATACTTGTTTTGATTTTTTGTCTGTTTCTTGGAACAGGTTCTGGAGTATATAGACAATAAAAAGAAGGGTTTCCTTTTGTTGCTACTATGAGGAACATGATATAGTACGAAGGAAGCAGTTTTCCTTCCAATAGGAGGCAGGTAGTACAAGGTCTGCTACCTGGACAAGTTACTGATTCCCTCCAGGCCTCACTTGTTTCATCTGTAAAATGGGAATAATTATGTATGTCATACCTGTCTGAAGTAAGGGAATTCCCCTAGATAATCTCTTGAGGTCCATAGATCCCTATGATTCTATGCACACACCCATTGTCATTGATCTTTCTTTTCCTCCCTTCCCAATTTTCTCTTTTTAGATGATAGGCATCCCTGAAGTAACTCATGATAGCCAAGGTGGTTCCTTTTGGTGAGGCTTATTTTGGTGAACCTTGACTTCCCCTCCACCATCAGAAGACCTGCTTTTTTCTGTTCCCCCTAACTATTGCTCTTCTGTTATTAATTAGTGTGCATTATTATGTTTAAGTAATTGCTTTGACACAGGAGATGCCATCTCTGCCTTCAGTGAATTAGTGATCCAGAGGACAGTGTGGTTAAGCATAGCCTTTACCGCATTCAGCCTCTTTATTCTGCTTCCTCTTGTTTAAGGATAAAACTCTGCCTGCCTTCACCTGGGAAGGAGAGGTTATCTGCCAGGAGCAATTGGAGAGCCCTAAAATTGCCTTTTAGCCAAAGGTTGTTCTGAGCAGATTTGAGATTTGGCTTCTTAAAAAATTGTAAGATTTGAGAGTCTGGGCACAGAACTGGTTTGTGGATTCTGGAACTAGCTGGAACCTCTGCCCAGCTTTGTCAGTGAGTGGTGAAAAGCATTCTTTTGGCTGGGCTGCCACAGGGCCAAGGGTGGCAGTGCTAGCCATTGAATACCATGTTGCTTTGTTGATCAGGCTCTAACATTCTTCAGCTCTATTTTTCCCCAGGGCCTTTTCTTCTGGAAAGAATGCTGTTTTTGCCATTTGGGTAGATCCATTGTTATCATATTTATCTCTGTAGCACTTCTTGTTACCATAAAGCTAGGTTCCATGAAGTAGGATGGGATAAAAGTTATGTCTTTTTTTTCCCACTTAACCTCTAATCAATATTTACCATTTCCTTCAGTTATTTGAAAACATTTTGAGGAAGGGTCCATAGTTTTCACCAGACTGCCAAAATGATTCCTGATCCAAAAAAAAGGTTAAGAACCTCTGCTGTTGTTTTGTTGGGAAAGAGAAAAAGAGAAAGCTAAATCTTCTTGCATACTTTTAAAATTGATTTAAACGTTTCAGGGGACTGTTTGCTATATGGAATCACTAGAGAACATTGTCTGCTAAAAGCTGTCATCTTTGTATATTACCCTGTGCTTAACATGGAGTTTTGAACATAATAAGTATGTAATAAATAAATAGTGGTTGAACCAATAAATTGAGTTGATCAATTTCCTAATAGCAATTAAAATACAGTAAATATGCTGTTTCACACTTTGCTTTCAAAGTACCTTCATTTAAAAACTATTTTGTTGTTGTCTTATAGGGTGCCAGATGCCTGATACATTCAACTCTTGGTTTCTTATTACTCTGCTTCATGTCTGGTAAGTGAGCCTTTGAAATAAGTTCACCACATGGGGTTTTTTCAGTCCTGCTGACTTGCAAGGTATAGACTGTAGCAGGACTGAGCATATAAAATGACGTTTGTTCAGGCTGAAAAAACTGTTCCATTCATTTTCTTAACTGGCTTCTATTAGCATTTTTTTTTATTAAAGGTCAAATCATAGACTTGGAGAGAAACTCATATTTGTAGGATTTTCTCAAAGAACGAGTGCCCCAGTGAGCTACATTATCAGGGTCTTTGAGAGCCCTGCTGAGCCTCGGCGGAAAGTTCCCTCCAGCAGCTGTTTTAGGAAAGTCCTCATTTACGTAAAAGTGGTTTAAATTGTGAGAATTTGTGGTAATTTTCATTGCTGGTCATCAGAAACCTATAACAAATTATAGTGCTGACATTTATGCCTGAATCTCTAGAGTGTGCACAGAGGCCAAGTTTTTGCCAGGTTTGTTGCATGTAAAAATATTTAACACCTTAAACAGTATATTTTTCTTCATTTGTGAAATCAGTAGCCAAAAAAAATCATTTTTTCCTCTCATGTTACTTGCTGTTAAAGGTCAGAAGGATATAGGAGAGACACTGAAGGTGGGGGTGGGGAGTATATTTATCAAACTGCCAGATCTGGGGAAGCCAAATTCTGCAGAACTAAGTTTACTGCTCTATCCAAAGGGAGCATCTGAGGAGCTTGTGGAACTGCTGCCTTGTCAAAGGCTCCTTGTCTGAGAGAGGCTCATAGGACTGACTCTTGCTCTGTTGAAAGGTTTCTTGGCTTTGATAGTTCCTGAAGTGAATCTTACCTTCTTCACTGCTGGAGCCCCTAAGATTGGTGAAGATTATGCAGCTGATAGCTTTAGGTTTAAGGCTATGGGGTAAGGCCCTAGGCATCAGTGCTTAGAAATATGACTTTGGTGTTTAGTCAGGTGGCAATACTAGGAAGAGCCAAGCCTTAGGGAAAAATGTCTGGTGGGGATGGTGGTTGCCAAGCAAAATTAGTGAAAAGAGAGACCACTTTATTGATATAGGTCACGGTACTCAACATGATGCAGTGGAAAGAATTTTGGTCTCAGGAGAAAGACCTAGGTTCTAGTTCTGGAGGTGCCCTAAGATAGCTGTGTTTTCTAGGGCCACTGATTTTCCCCTTTTAGAACCTTACTTCCTCATTTTGTAGAGAAGGGAGTGTAGACATTTCTTTGGAAGAACAACTGTGTCTCTATACAGTGTTTGATCTGAAGCCAAGGATGTGGTACTCTTAAGCTCTGGGTACCAACTGCCTCTTAGGGTGCTCTGGGCTCTGCCTGATCACAGTCTCCAGCCCATCCAAAGGGAGCTGCTGTGGCAGAGCTGGAGACATTGTGACCATTCCTGTGTTTTTGTTAGGGCTCTTTAAAGCTGCCTCATCTTGGTTGATGAAACACTAAGGAGTTTATACTCCTTGTGAAATCTTAGTTGTCCTGGCCTTGATGTACGTGGTTGACCCTGGTTATATCTCCCCCTTCTACTTCTCCCCTCCCTTCAACCCACTCACCTACATAGTTTTTTTTTTTTACACAATGTGTTAATGAGCCTCTTGTCTATAATGTCCAGTGGCCTATATGACACTTTACAGAAATTGCATAACTAACCACATAGCCCAAGGTAACAGTACCTCTTTTCCAAAAGCTTGTCCTGTAGTAGACAAGTAGAAGCCAGGCCAGGAATTATTAGTGTTTGGAGGAGGCTCGTGGTCAGATGAGATGGCTTCAGGAAGGGCCTCGCCCAATAGGTCTGTATTTGTGGGTCCTGTGACCCTGTACTCTCCAAATGAGAAGCAGGCTTGGAGAGTAAGTGGGTAGAGGAAACCAGGCGGAGATAGCCATGTACACAGCCTCGGGAAAATGACAGCTTGCCAGCCAACAAATAAATAACCTCATTCATTTCTCACACTGCCGACACTTGAGCGCAGCCATGCAGGCTTGATTTGTTTGGCCTCCAAGGAGAGCAGCCAGTCCAGCCGATGGCAGGGTAAAGATTCCTTCCCAGCAACCAGAGTGACAAATCTACCCAAGTGCCCACGATCTTTACACTGAATTCCAAATCCAATCTGGGCTAAGCAGCTTAGAAACTACTGCAGGGGAAAACGAAGGGCAAAACACAACTGGCATTGTCAGAGGGGCCAAGTAGAGAAGGGCAGGATGCTGCTAGCTGCCAAGACATGGCAGGAGGTCAGCTTTAGGAATAACAAGAATGCTTTCCTTCCAGATTTAGGCAGAAGAACTCAGGCAAAAAGGAGGGAATTCATGGCTAGAAAACCTGCCTTTTCTAACTCTGCAGAGAGAAAAATGGTTTTAGTCTGCCCCCACTCACTTCCACTCACCAGCAGTAAGGGGCTTCTGGACACCTCCTCTGTTGTCACCTGGACATGTACATTGTGGAGATGGAGTGTACATTGTTGTTATAATGTCTAGTTAAGAGGGTTATTGCCTTTCTTCTCTCTTAGTCATTATTATTTTTAGCTCCTATTCTAAGTGTGCGTTCCCTTTTTCTCCCCCTTCCTCTCTTTCACAGAGCTTTTGGGGGCTGTTACAACTGGAACTTGAACATAATTCTCAGAGCAGCATTTGTTAAATCCTCCATATAACCTGCTCTGTCATGAGATGTGAATAATAAGGAATTTCAGTAGATTTTGCTTTATGCTTGTATTACTTTGCCCCCAAGATATTGTGAAATTATATATCAGTGAAATGCTAACTACAGCATTTTTTATGTCTGAGAATAGGCCTTCTTTCCTTTATTTTTGCTTCAAAATTTTCATGACACTTGCTTTACCCCATTACTCTAGGAGTATTTATATTACTAGAAGTCCTGTAATATTATTTGTAGATTGCATCAATATATTTCAAGTCCAGAAGTGTTCTCTGGTCAAATCGGCTTTGGAAACACTGTTATATTCAAAGCAACAAACACTTATTAAGTGCCACTGTGTAAAAGACACCGTGCGTGCTAGGTGCAAAGGATACAGAGACTAAGCATAAAACAGTGTCTGATGTGACGGAGTTTACAGTCTCCTAGGGAACATACAATATCTAGTAGCGAGTTGGAATATTTCCTTTTCATTTTTACTTGTAAGTAAGCAGAGCCTTATCTAAAATCAGTGACTTTTTTTTTAACTAAGAGTTCAAGGCATTTCAGATTCCTTAGTCAGTTCTTATATTTTAAAGGCCTTTGTGTTTCTATTTTGTAGTATAGGTATATTTTCAGTTGTTACTTTTTGTTTTCTAGTTTAGTTGTTAGTTGGTCACTAGTGACATGTGCTTCAATTTCCATCCTTGTAACATGGATGGCTTAGTTTAGATAACCTCTGAGATTTTTTTCTTTCACTAAAGTGCAGTGCTTTTAGCATTTTCTGTCTCATTTTCCTTACTTTCTCACTGGTTGGATCCAACACCATAACTTTAAGACTTAAACAGTAGAAATTTTGCCTTTTGGTATTAAGATAAATGTTCAATAAATACTTGATGAATAAATATGATTATTGTTGTTATTGAGAACTTCCTTTTAATATGATATTGGGAAAAGGTTTATTGAATTCTTAAGTATAGTTTCTATTATAAATTGTCAGGAACATTTTTTCCCTATGGGAACCAGTCTCTGAAATATTAATAGAATAGAAAAAGATATTTTGGTTTACCATATGTTGAGAAAGTATATGCTTTTTAGATTCTGATACAATCTATTTCAACATGTCAGAATAGGTTTGAGGGGTGACTAGGTGGCACAGTGAATAGAGCGCTGGCCCTGGAGTCAGAAGGACCTGAGTTCAAATCCAGCCTCAGACACTTAACACTTACTAGCCATGTGACTTTGGGCAAGTCACTTAACCCCAATTGCCCTGCCCTCCCCCCTCCAAAAAGCAAAAAAAAAAAAATAGGATTGAGCTGAGCAATCATAATGTGGATTAAAAAGCCTAGACAGCTGGAGATGATACTGATTGTTAATCCTCCATCACTTGGGCATGAGCATTATGTGTTTTTTTATTTGTTTAAGGAACATGAAAATTGCTGAGGCCAGTTTTTCTCGTATGGTTAGTAGGTTTCTGCTGTCTTGGGTGGTCACCTTTATGATTGCTAACATATATATATATATATATATATATTTATATATATTTTAAAATTTGGAGGGAGGAAGGCAGGGCACTTGGGGTTAAGTGACTTACCCAAGGTCACATGGCTAGTGTTAGCTGTCTGAGGCCAGATTTGAACTTGGTTCCTCCTGACTCCAGGGCCAATGCTCTGTTCACTGCACCATCTAGCCACGCCCATATATTTTCTTTTTTGGAGGGAAATTGGGGTTAAGTGACTTGCCCAAAATCACATGGCTAGTTTTTGTGTTAAGTGTCTGAGGTTGGATTTGAACTCAGGTTCTCCTGACTCCAGGGCTGGTGCTCTATTCACTGTGCCACTTAACCACCCCTATATATTTCCTTTTTAAAGAAATACTGTTTTTGTTTGATACCTTTTTTGGCCGAGAGGGGGCGGGAGGACCGGTGTGTAGCTAGGTGTCAGAGTGTACAGAGTGCTGGGCCTGGAGTCAGGAAGACTCATCTTTCTGAGTTCAAATCTGTCTGTGACCTTTGGGCAAGTCACTTCATTCTGTTTGCCTCAGTTTCCTCATCTGTAAAATGAGTTGAAGAAAGAAATAATAAATCACTCCAGTATCTTTACCAAGAATACTCCAAATATGGTCACAAAGAATCAGATGTGACTGAAAAAACGACTTAACAATGTTTTATATTACCTTTATCTGAATATTTTCTTTCCTCCTTCCTTAACCAGAGAGCCATACCTTATAATGAAGAACAAAAAAAAGGAGAAAGAACAGTTCAACAAAACTAACCAACCCATCGACCAATTCTAATGCTATTAATAATGTTTTATATCCATAGTCTCCCACTCTTCAAAGAGGTGGATTTACCTTATGCATAGTAAATTTTGTTCTAATCCCTCATTTTTCTGTTGATGTCTTTGTTTTTCAAGTGTGTTTCTTGCAATCATCAGATTATGGAGTTTTGTTTTCTTATCTAATCTGCCACTCTTTTGTATTGTTGGATTGTTTAATTCATTCATATTTAAAGTTATCAGAGCTAGGTTTATATTTCTCTCCCCTTTGTCACTAATACTGGTTTTTCCAAATTAGGATTTTTCCCCCTTCTTAAGCTTAATCTGATTTTAAAACAACCCTGTTCTCACTGATTCTCTTTGCCTCACCTTCAGAACTCTCCCCCCTCATGTTTGTTACCCCTTTCCTTAGATTTGAAGTTTGCTTATGAGTTACTTTTTCTTTTTATCTAGTTATCTAAATATTCTCCTCTTTTTTTTCCTTTCAGTTAATAGTCAAGTAAAATCTCCCTTCCTTCTCCCTTACACTTTGTTTTATTGTTAGTTTTAAAATTTTATGTTCTGCTCTATTTTCTAAAAAGAATTTTCCTCCCTCATTCTCTTCATTATTTCTCTTTGCTTTTATGGCCCTTATATTTATTTATTCCTTCTTTAGTCTGCATTCCTTACAGAATTAAAGTTTCTAAGGAACTTATTTTGAGTCCCATCTTCTAAACAGTTTTTCTGTTATTGCTTTGTAGATCTTGCCCCCTGGCTTCTGTTCTTAGAAATACCAAGTCTGCAGGTGATAGGGAGGATAGAAGTATTTGTTGCATGGTAGGAATTTTCCAGTGTCCCTGATTGTGCATTCTTTGCTACCCTTTGCACTCCCCATGATCACTTTTTTCCCATTTGCTATGAAATTTCCTCTAGATCCATGCCCTCCCTCTCTTCTGGGGCTCATTGCCCCTCCAAGTTCTGATTCCTCTTTACCTTATGCAGGATGAGTGGTTTCTCTAAGTACCAGAGCCATGTGAGATTATACCCATTGTAAGGTTTTCATCTCTTAAATATTTTTCCTTGGGGTGGCTAGGTAGCGTAGTGAATAGAGCACCAACCTTGGAGTCAGGAGGACCTGAGTTCAAATCCAGCCTCAGACACATAACACTTGCTAGCCATGTGACCTTGGGCAAGTCACTTACCCTCAATTGCCCTACCTTTCCCCCTCCAAAAAGATAATAAATAAATAAATATTTCTCCTCCCCATGGGAACATTCTTTAGTGGTGTGGATCCGAGGTCTTATGGCACCACTTCTTCTCAGCTGGATCCAGAACTTTTGCTGCTCTACCATTCATCTTTAGTTACTGCTCTCTCTGGACCTGAGAGGCTCAGCTGCTTCCCCTCTATGGCTGCCATCTCTGGACTTGGAGTTGGAGTCCCTGAATGATTGTGCTCATATTTAGGTCTTCCCATCCACAGGACTAACCCTCGGGTCTCTGGTCTTTGAGAGGGTTGAACCAGATAATGTCCAGGTTCCCTTCCAGCTCTAAATTCATACTTCTCTGAGCTGTGTTTAGTTTTCTTTATATCTTTAGTCTGGACCTTGGAAGATCCACCCCCTTTGATAAATCCAATTCAAAGAGATGTTTCTCTAGATCCACAATAGCCTGAGTAAATAAAGCATCTCCCAGGTACATTGTCAATTCTGAGAGAAGAGTGAGGAAATGTTCAAACTCTATAGAGGGAGGTGGTTCACTTTCTGTAACTTTTTCATGTTTATCAGGCTACTCTGATTTACCTTCCACATAATTTAAATAGAATATTGTAAGCACATAATCATGGACATGAAGGCCTATGAAATCAAATCAGTGAGCATCAGGGCAGGAGAAGGGAATCAATCTGCAACATAATGTTCTGCTATATGCTGAAGGTTTCTACACAAATTGGTAATACAGAGGCCTTCATGTTGAATTCTGATTTTTGGTTATTGAGTTTGAATTATAATTAGGGTCTTATCTTCTTGACAAGGCCCCATTTCAATAATAGTCTTAAATTTTTGAATTTGACTTCACCCCACCATTTCATTGCTCTAAGATAACCATCAGCTGGGATGGTATCCATGGAAGCAAGGGAACATGCTGTCCTGTGAAACAGAAAACATTTCACCTCATGTCCATAGAGTTAGAAAGTTTATGGTCTGAGAAAAGCTGTTCATTTTAAACCTCAGGGGCAGGTGCATTAACAAACTACCAAACTTTCAAATAAATGAATTCCATTACCTCACTATTGCTGTTGATGAATTGGTCCCTGACAGCACTTATGCATCAGAGCATATAGCGTCTTTTCAGGTGAAAGGCCAACAGGAATGGTGTGATTAACCTCCAGAAAACCATATGAGAAATGAATGTTGGTCCATTTACCTAATTTGATTTTCTTGGAATTGAGTATCCAATTCTTTATATGTCCAACCCCCTCCTCATCCAAAAGCAAATTTCATAGAATCATAGACTGTCAGAAATAGAAGGTATATTAGAGATCATTTAGTCCATCCACATAATGAAGTCTAAGGCACTCACTGTGCCCTCAAAGCTCTCATAAGGATCCTAGAATTCTAGACCAGGCTTTGCCCCTAATTCTTGATGTATGACCATGGACAAGTTCCTTCTTCCTAAGCCTCAATTTGCTTCCTCTGTGAAATGAAAGGGTGGGAGTAAATTATTTTTAAGGTCCCTTCCAGCTCTGGCAGCCAACTGAACATTTAAAAAAAACTCCCTTATTTAGGAAAAAGGTTTGGGAGTAGGCAGTGAAGGGCAAGTAGGAAAAGGAAGAAGGGATGAGAAAAAAGAGAAAGGATAGCCATCCAACTTCTTCATTTCACTTTGACAAGTAATTGTTTCTAGCTAGAGGCCATGTGGATTAGCTGGCAGACTGCGACATAGAAATCTGTTATTTTTATGGACTATTTTCAAAATGAACAGAAATTCTTACATTGCTATATACTTAAACTCGAAGTCTTTTAACAGGTTTTTCATGTGTCCACTCTTCTTTCAATGTATTATTCACACATCCAGAGTAATCTTCCTTGTGCTTGAGTCTTGCTTCTTTTTTCAAAAATCTTTAATGGATTTCTGTTGCCTACCAAGTAGAATTCAAATTTTTGCTTGTCATTCCAGATGCCACTGGAAAAGGGGTTTTAGTGTTAGCTTATGCTGTTTCCTTCCATATATTGTATCTTTAGCCAGTCTGGTCTTATTTTCTGACTCCTGAACAAACTGCAGCTTACCCTGCTTCTGAGTCTTTGCTGAAGCCTGAAATGTTCTCATTCCCTGTATGCTTTTGGATTTCCCTAATGTTAAATTTCTGTCCCATTTGTTTAAGACCTAGATCATTGAGTCTTCCAGGTTCTGTAGTCAGTTAGTAACCTTCACCCTGCAAACCTCATATAGTTCTTTGTTTTGTAACTTGCTAAAATAAACTTGCCATATAATGTAGATTACAGTTATTTCTTTGTGCTCATTTCTAGTGCACTAAACTTCATAAAAGCAGAGTTTATATCCTTTAAAAAATTTTTTTGTTTTCTTTTTTTTTAAAATTAAACTTTTATTGATACCTCTGTTAAAAAAAAAAACCCCAAAATATTCCCCTGTATTCTTCCCCAGCCTTCCAGTGAGCCATCATAAAACAAATAGTATTTTTTAAAGACTAAAATAGAGGGGAAAAAATCAGCAAAACTGTTCCATACATTGCTTGACAACATGTACAGTATATTAAACTTATGGACCTTCCACCTCTCTGCAAAAGGGAGGGTGGGAGTGTCATCTTATATGTCTTCTTTGGAGTCATTCTTATTTTTTGTAATTTCATAGCATTCACTTTCGATTTTTTTTTTGTGGTTATTAGAAAGCCAACAAATAAACCTAAACTAAGAACAGAAGAGGAGGTATTAAAAATTAGAGGAAAAATAAATAAACTGGAAACTAAATAAATCTTTAGAAATAATAAAACTAAAAGCTAGTTCTTCACAAAGACTAATAAAATTGATAAACCTTTAACCAGTCTGATTAAGAATAAGATGACAGAAAATAAAAAATCAAAAAAACAAACAGTAAAATAACAAAACCAGAAATATTCTACCAAAACTGAGAATACAAAAGAAATAAAAGAATACTTTAAAAATGTAATATATCAAAATTAACAGGACACTAGATAGAAATCTTTAATAGTCCAGTCTCAGAACAGGAAATAGAATTAGTTGTAAAGGAACTACCAAAGGAAAAATATTCCCGGTCCTAATGGATTCACAGAAAAATCCTGTCATACATTTAAAGAACAATTAGTAACAAACAGTACTACACAAACTATTCTCAAAAATTGAAAAAGCACACTGCTTGACTCCTTTTATGAGACAAATATTGTTCTAATGCCTAAAACCAGTACATAAAAAAAGTACAGGGTACAGAAGTAGAATAACTGAATAATTTCATTAATGAGTATTGATTAAAAAAATTTAAGCAAAATCACATCAAAGAGACTACAGTGATTTATATAAGAAGTCATCATGACCAGTTGGATTTATACAGTTCGATACAGGGGATAGCATATTGTCCTTGTATACTGTTAACATTAGAGCAGTCAAGATAATTAATCATAGTAAAAACATACAAAACCATATGATTAATTCAGTAGGTACAGAAAAGGCTTTTGGTAAAGTATACTAAAAATCCTGCAAAATATAGGTGTAGAGAGTCCTTTTTAAAAATATCACAAAGTTGTCTATCCTAAACCAAAAGTAAATTATCATAGACAATTCCAATAAATTAGAAGCTTTCCCAGTAAATACAGAAATAAAGCAAGGATACCTACTTTCCCCACTTTTATTTGATATGGTTTTAGAAATGTTAATAGTAATAAAAGAAATTAAAGATACGAAGATGGGTAAAGAGGAAATTAAGCTATCCCTATTTGTTGATGACATGATGGTTTATTTTGAAAATCTTAAGGAACCAGCTTGGTTGCAAGGGCAGAAGCAAGGCAGTGTAGTAGTAGGAAGCAGTGTTGGGAATTCCAGTCTACAAACTCCTCCAAATAGATCTAGAATATGTACCAGATTGAATCCTAATGGGGTTATCTAGAAAAAAGGCACAATGAGTCCTTTGGCCCAGGTTGTCATAGAAAAATTGACTGGGGGGGGGTGTGTGGACATGTGGGATGAGAGGGGACATAACAGAGCACTTCAACACCCAGGGAGAAACTGTATAGCAGAGTGTGAAGGTGTCAGACCCATACTAGGGCATTGCAGTGGGAACAGGTATAAAATGGCAGCTTTGCCACCCCCATCCCTATTTTGGGTCACAAATCTAAGATGGAGTGAGAAGGAGACCTGCACACAAGAAGTGGTGTCCCCAGGTAGGAAAGTCTTGGGTTGTATATGGAGAAAGAAGAAAGTTCAGAAGCCAGTGGGGAGAGGCGGGGTGGGGGGGTCCTCAGACTGTCAACAGAGCAGGCTTTTACTTCTAGCATGTAAGCCAGCCTTCAATTGAGTAATCAAGGCAGGAATCCTAGATCAGAGGGGAGCTTACAATTCTGCCCTTCAGAACCAACAGACCTTCCTGGCTGGCTGATGGTGGCAGAGTTCAATAATAGATTACTTTTCCACAGACCCAAACCCAAGTCAAGAAATTGTAGAACTCAGACCAGGGAGGCAGCAAAGAGATTTTGCTCTAAATCATATCACTTTGGTAGCACTGAAGGCTTGCGCTCAACACCCCAAGAAAGCAGCAACAGAACTTGCCCAGACCTTATCTCCAGAAGTATGGCAAAGCCTAGCCCTAATAACATCTAGTCCAAAGTCAAGAAATAGACTGGAAGAATGGACAAACAAAAAAAAAGAGCTCCACCATAATGAGCTTTGGTGGTGACAGGGATACCCAAAACAAATGCAGAAGAGAATGACTCAAAAACATCCATAAGCAAAACCTTAGAAAAAAACACAGATTGGGTACAAATTCCACTAGAATTGTTGGAAGAGATGAAGCAAGAGTTAAATTTTTTTTAATAAAATAGAACGAGAGCACTTGAGGAAAAACTGAAAAAGAAATGAGAATGGTGGAAGAAAGAATTAGCAAAGGAATTAACAATTTGGCACAAAAGGTACCAGACCTTGCCAAAGCAAGAAACTTCCTGAATATTAGAATGGACAAACAGAAGCCAATGACTTCATGAATCAGCAAGAAATATTGAAACAAAGTCAGAAGGTTGAAAAAATAGAAGAAAATATAAAATATCTTACAGTAAAAAGAACTGATCTGAAAGACAAATCGAGGAGAAAAAAAAATTTTAAACATTCATTTTTTTGTAAATAAAATTTTGAGTTCCAAATTTTCTCCCTTCTTCTGTCTCTTCCCCCCTCCCTAAGACAATAAGCAATTTGCTATAGATTATATATGTGCAATCATGTAAAGCATATTTCCATATTAGTCATGTTGTGAAAGAAACAGAACAAAGAAAAAATAAAATGAAAATAGTACCCTTTGATCTATATCCAGACTCCATCAGTTCTTTTGAGGAGAAAAAAAAATTAAGAATTATTGTACTACCTGAAAGCTATAACTGAAAAAGAGTATAGACATCATATTTCAAAGAAATATGAAAACTGCTCACATCTCTTTGAACCAGGGAAATAAAAATAATCCAATGATCTCCTCCTGAAAGACATCCCAAAATGAGAACTCACACAAGAACATTATAGTCAAAATCCAGAGCTTCCAGGTCAAAGAAAAAGATCACTACCATAAAAGAGCAGAGCACTTGGAATGTAATAATCCAGAAAGTGTAAAGGTTTACAGACAAGAATATTTTTGCCCAGCAAAACTGAATATAATGCTACACAGGAAAAAAAAAAATGGATCTTTAACGAAACAGATGACTTCCAACCATTCCTGATGAGAAGGTCAGAGCTGCATAGAAACTTTTTAAGCGCAGGAGTTAAGAAACATAAAAAGTTAAACCCAATTAAACAGTGAAAAAGGACAAAATAAGAGTAAACTGCTTACATTATAATATGGGGAGATGATACTTGTATCCCCTAGGAACTCCTATCATCATCAGGGATCATAGAGGGAGTCTAATTAGGCAACACTTGTGAATGTTTTTTTTTTTTAATGTCTCAGTGATTTTAAGAAAAGAAAAAATAATGAATTGCATAAGGGGGAAAGGGAAAGGGAGAGAAATTATTTCATAATCAGGGTATACAAGTAGACAAACTAGGAGATAAGGTGAAGGGAGCAGGTGATACTTGAACCTCACTCTTATTAAAAGATGGAAGAATATACATGCATATATGCATGCATAAGCACACAGGTTTGGTACAGAAATACATTTCATTCAACAAGGAAATAGGAGGGAAAGAGAAGAAGGGAGAAGGTGAAATTAGAGGAAAGGTAGGTTAAGGGAGAGATTATTGTTTAGTCATTCAGTTGTGTCTGACTCTTTGTGACCCTGTGGATAAAAGGAATGGAATATCAGTGCTCAGGGCTCTGCTGTGCTAATATAATAAAAATTTTTATTTATAGTTTTAATGTTATACCAACCAAATTAGAAAGCATGCTTTAAAAATGTTTGTTATTGATATTCTTTATTTTTAATATTAAATATTTATTATTGTTGTTGATATATTTTGTTTTTATATCACTCATTCTTTCCTCCTATATTCCTTTCCCTATCTTCACTGTACCACCTAGCCACCCCATAAAAACTTATTTTTAAAAAATAAAGGACACATTTCCTTCCCATAGTTGTGAAAGGTATATGATCTGCTTTCCTTCAGATTTTTTTATGGTATAATCTTTAATATTCAAGGCACATATCCATTTTGAATTCATTATGGAATATGGTTGGTCTAAGCCTGATTCTTTCCATATTGCCTTCCAGTTTTCCCAAGAGTTCTAATCAAATAGATTGTTTTTACCTAAGTAATTTAATGTTTTAAGTTTTATTGGACACTGGGATCTTACTCATTACTCCCTTGTCTAGCTTGTTCCATTAATCTGCTTTCCCACTTTTTAACCAATCCTGAATGGTATTGTTGATTCCTTTTTTCTAATATATTTGAAGACTGGAAGTATTATCTCCTACTACACTTTTTCATTATTTCTATGCTTTTTTTTATTAGTTCCCTTGACATGTCATACATGAATTTTATATTTTCCCCAGCACTTAGCATGTTTTTCTGTATATAGTAGGTAGGTGCTTAATGAATACTTGTTGGATGGATGGATGGATGGATGGATGGATGGATGGATGGATGGATGGATGGATGGATGGATAAACTAATCAAGAATCAACACATCCTTTTGGGACTGGGATTCCTACCTGACAGGGGTGGTGAATCTGTGGCATTTTGGGATTTTTTTTCTATGGAGTTTGGATTCAGTCAAAGGACTGCACTTGAGGACCTACAAGGCCACATGTGACCTTGAGGCCAAAGGTTCCCCACCCCTATTAGGAGGACCAGAAAATCAGTGATGAGTATGGCACCTGAGCTGAGTCTTAAAGGAAGCCACGGATATCACCAGGTGAGGATGGAGTACAAAGACATGGAGATGGGGGATGGACTGCCTTGTGTAGCTTTAGTGGGGAAGCATAAGGAGAAGAGACTGAAAGCAGCCTGTGACTGTTTGCCTTTTTCCCAGGATGTGTCTTGTCCGGATGAAGCAGGAAGGCCGTTCAGGGAACTACATGTGTCGCATCATAGTTCATTTTATGTGGGAGGACGTTGAGCAGCGTGGCAGAGTCATGGGGGTAAGTGGGCCTAGTCAGATATTTTTTCCTCAACCTCCCAGTTCATGGTTTCTCTCTCAGGTCAGAAGCACCAGCTGCTTAGGAAAGATTTCTTTTCCTTCTGTTTTTGAATTGCTGACTGACAGCAATTAGTTAGTTCTGACCAGGGACTGGTACTATCTCCGAGGTGATTAATATGCAAATTATGTCTGGGATAGCTAAGAATTTGTAGTCTTAGTCTTATCACAAGAGGTTAGGGGAATGCCTTTGGGCCATAGGATAGAGCCCTGCTGGAAGCCAGGCTCTCCCTGAGAAGAGGTGGTGCCATGAAGCAGGGATCAGTGCAGCTAATGATAGAAATGATGTTCAGATTTGCTGATGCAGGCAGAAGCCTGATATATCCAACAGGAGTGGTTGTACAGCACACATCATGAGCCTGAGCTGCCTCCACTAATCTGACAGTCCCCGCAGTGTGGTATAGAGATCTCTGGGCTTCGCTGGTTCTAGTCCAGGTTCTGTTCATTGCTAGCTCTGTGATTAATACCTTATCTCTGTAGGTCTCAGTTTCCTCAACAGCAAAGTGAGGCCAATAATTCTTGCTCTGCCTTAATGTACTTCAGAGATCTGCTGTGAGAGACTCACTTTGTGCTGTGCTGTAGAGGCAGACCGTGGGCAAAGATGCCTGCTCAGTCTTCCTTGTGTTGGGGGATTGTTGATACCAAATGCTTCTGAGTGAAGTCTTTCTTGTGTTCTAGGTGCTTGCCTAGGCCTGCAGCCCTGGTGTACCTTTGGTGCTTAGGTTCTTTCTAAGGAGAACACAACATCTTCTGCACAGACCCGATTCACTTTTTGGAACTGCTTGCTTCTGTCTCTTTCTTTCTTGTCTTGGCTGGAGATAAAAGGATGGAGGAGATAAAAATGGATGCCATTACAGAAATGTGAACTACTATTCTGATTGCTTAAGCTGCCCCAGCAATCCAGAGCAAAGTTCAGCAGTTTTTTTCCCTTTTTTCACTTAAATGACATTCACTCAGTTAAGCTGTCAGCAAACTCATGTAGTTTAACTTGAACTTAGACAACCCTTTTCCTTAGCTGTTGAATTGGGCAGCACTCAAAGTGAGTAGTCTAGCTGTCATTGGAGAGCATTCCACTACCATCTTCCATCTGCCCCAAAGGACCTTCCCTTGCACAGAAAGCCTTCCATTTCCTGTTGCTGCTTCATTGCTAGCCTCCTCAGATGAGAGGAAGAGTCAGACAATCTCTGATTGCATACCTGTGCTTCTCATCTCCTGCTGTATCTGTTCTTTGAAGGTAGTGGAGTGGTGCCTTCTCACATTCTCACACTTGGTTCCTACCCTTCACTTCCCAGTGCTTATGAACTCTTGTAAGTCAGCATCCAAATCCCAGTCAATATACCACCCTCCCCTCCCCCCCAGTCCCACTTGTTCCTATCTCCTTCAACCACTCACCTCAAAGTTTCAACCTAACTCTACTCATCGTCTCTGGAATGCCTATTGCATAGGCAAGAAACTTCCCTTTATCCTAAATCTTTTCCTTTACCATTCTTTCCAGCTGTTAACTCTTATTGGCTCCCTTGATGACATGGCCTGCCTGGCAACCCTTTCCAGTATTGGCTACAACTTCACTCATTGTCCTTGACTCGTTGCTTGAGGTAGGGGAGTTGGAATACTCCTTGCTCACCATTGCCACTCTCATATTCTCCCTGTTCCTCCATCACTCAGTAACCTCTCTTCCTTTGAGGTTCATGCATTTCATCTCTACTGCTCAACCAAAATCCTTGTAGCTGTTGTCACTCCCCTTCCTTCCTCAAAGAATTTGTTATGTATCTCACAATTTTTCTTTCCTCTCCCAACTTCTGCCCTCAAACTAGGAGACTTTAACATACATTTTAACTCTCCCTCAGGCACCCCTAAACACTTAGTTCTTCAGGCTACTCACTTACTGTGGCCTATTCCTCCACCCCATCTCAGCCACATATGTAGATGGTCATACCCTTGATCTTGCCCTGACCCACAGATGTAACACCTCTATGTTCAAGAATTCTGAAGCCCCTTATCTGACAGTAATTGGCTTTTCACCTTTTCCTCTGTCTTCCTTTTGTAAGCTCTACTCTTCATCCACATCATTACTTCTAATCCCTTGACTGCTCAGTTTCCTCCTAGGCTATCTTCCAGCATTAGCCATTCTCCTCTTTTCCCCATCTTGACCTCTTGGTGAAACATTTCAGCTCTATGCTATCCTTTCTTGAATCCCTAGCCCTCTTTGTCATTTCCACATTTGTTGTTCGTCTTTTTTCGAAGAGGCCCAATGGCATCACAGACACGATGTCTTGACTTGCATGTGAGTTGGATTGAGTGAAGCAGAGCTTGGCAAAATCTTGGGCAAAATCAGCCTCTCTCTCTCTTCCAGAGTCATCGGAGTCCAGTGGCAAAACAAAGGTCAGTAGCAGTGGTGATGGCCCAGGATGCATTGAGTGACCTTGACCTTTTTAAATTAAGGTCTTTCCTAGGTCATTTATTCCCTGCCAAGCCTCAGCCTTAGATCACTCCCACCATTCACTATCCTTGCTCCTACACATGTGTTGCTGAAAGAAAGTGGGGGGAAAAAGTCACACAGCTGTTCTGACTTGGTCCACTATAAATTTACATTATATGACCTCAGCTAGGTCCTTATTGTTGCTGGGCAGTCCTACTATCCCTCCCTAATCACTTCACTGTCCCACTCTCCATAGCAGCTCTTCCAAACCTTTTCATCCCTCTTCAGACCTCCCATGGTTCCCCCTTTCCCCACTCTCTCAGCTGAGAACATTGTCTAATATTTTACAAATAAAATTGATGCCATTTGTTATGAGCACCCTGTTCTCTTCCTCATCTCGGTGCCTTCTGCCACTCTTCTCCTTCATCCCTGTCTCACAAAATGCACTATTCCTTGCCAAAATCAACTATCCCTTTTCTTCCAACCTCTGTCTGTCATCCCCACTCTTTCATTTATTTTCAGTCTCCTCCCTTTTACTGGCTCATTTCCTACTGCCAGCAAGCAAGTCCATATCTCCCCATCCTGAAAAAGCTCTTACTTGATCCTTCCATCCTTGCTAACTGTCATCCCATATCTCCTCTACCCTTTGTAGCTAAATTCTTTAAAAAGCCTATATACATTCGGTGCCTTCACTTTCTCTTCTCTTATTCTCTTCTTTACCTCTTATAGTCTAGCTTGTGACCTCATCATTCCACCCAAATTGGTCTCTCCAAACTCATTAATGATCTCTTAGTTGCCAGATCCATTGACCTTTTCTCAGTCCTCATTCTCCTTGACCTCTCTTACAGCCTTTGACACAGTTGATCACTCTGTCCTCTTTGATACTCTCTTCTCTCTAGGTTTTCAGCACACCACCCTCTTCCTGGTTTTCCTCATATCTATCTGACTGGTTTGTTGAACCCTCCTCTAGATCATACCCTCTAAATGTAGATGTCCATTAGGGTTCTGTCCTGGTCCTTCTTCTCTTCTCCCTTTGTATTTCTTCACTTGGCGATTTCAGCTCACATAAGTTTAATTACCATCTTTGTGCTGATGATTCTCAAATCTACCTTTCCTGCCCCAGTGTCTCTGCTGATCTCCATTCTTTCATCTTCAGCTCCCTTTCAGACATCTCAAACTGGATGTCCAGCAGACATCTTATGCTAAGCATGTCTAAAACAACCCATCTTTACCCTTAAAAGTCTCCCCTCTTCCTACCGTCCATATTACTGTTAAGGGTAACACCATCCTCCTAGTCCCTCAGGCTTGTACCCTAGGAGTCATCCTGGTTTCCTCATTATCTCCATCCCCTCCTTCCCCGCAATATACAAGCTATTGACAAGGCCTGTTGATTTAATCTTTACAACATCTCTCAATATGCCCCCTCCTCTCCTGTGACACTGCCATCACCCTAGTGCAGCCTTTCATCACCTTGGCTGGATTATTACCATATTCTGTTGGTCTCTTCCCACTCTAATCCATCCTCCATTTAACCTCTAAAGCAATTTTCCTAAAGTACATGTCTTATCATGTCATACTCCCTATCTGCCCCCCCCACCCCCTTCCTGTTGCCTCCATGATCAAACACAAATATTCTGTTTGGCATTCAAAGCCCTTCATAATCTAACCCCCTTCTACCTTTCCAGTCTTCTTGCATCTTGCTCCCTGATGAGTTTTCTGCAATCCAGTGACCCTGTAATTCTGACTGTTCCGTGAACAAAACACGCCATTTTTCTCTGACTATTCCTCATGCTTGGAACATGCTCCTTCCTCCTCTCTATTAACCTCCCTGACTTCATATAAGTCCAAACTAAATCCCACCTTCTACAGGAAGCCTTCCTCAGCCTCTCTTAATTCTAGTGACTTTCCTCTGTCAATTATTTTCTGTTCATCCTGTATCTACCTTACTTTGTAGTAGTTTTTTTGTATGTTGTCTCCCCTATTAGATTGTGAGTGCCTTGAGGGCAGCAATTGTCTTTTGTCTCTGGTTATCCCCAGCACTTAGCACAGTGCCTGGTAATAGTAGGCACTTAACAAATGTTTATTGATTGATTGAGGCACATTTACTAACTGCTGTCTGTAAGGTTACTCACAGTGAGGTGTGCTTCGCGGTCAGTGTCTAGAGTGCTTATGCATGGAACATACCACTCCAGACAATCTTCACAGGTTCCAGGTTGCTAATACCTGTCCCAGAGCAGAAACTTCACATACCAGTGGAGGATGGAGATGGCAAACTCACTGTCATCTTTAGCTCATCATTGACTTCGTATACTTTGGGCCATAGTAATATTAGTATAATTTCTTCAGAATTACATTTTCCTCTAAATATACAGCCTAGCCCTAGTTCATCTGTCAGACTGATTAAGGTCTCATCTTCCTGAAGGTAGGGGTGTGTATTAGATGACCTCACAATGGTCCAGAAATACTAGTAAGGCCTGGTTTCATTGCCATACCTATGAAAAATAATGAAGAAGCCATATGGATTTGAAGTAATCTCATTTTTGCTTTTATCGTTAATTACTTGCTTTCTCCATGTGATAAACATGTAGAGGAGAAAGATGTTATGGGCAGGTGCATGTGTGGGTACATCTGGGACTCTTCAGTTTCCGCTCTGTGGAACTTAACAGTTACCTTAAAAGAACCATGAGAGTCTGAAACACGTTCTGCCTGGGATAGCCAGGATGTGCTGTTGCCTGCCCCAGGTAGGCCTCGTATCTAGGTCTTCTTCACTCAGAGGCTGCTTCTGTCCATTATGTCATGTTGCCTGAAAGGGAACTTAAAGATCGAGTCCAGGGGTGCTAATCTATTTTGTGTCAGGGATTATTATAGTATTCTGATGAGCTTATATATGCCTTCCCAGAATATTTTGTTTGTTTTTGGTTTTGGAGGGGGAAAGGCAAGGCAATTGGGGTTAAGTGACTTGCCCAAGGTCACACAGCTAGTTAAGTGTCAAGTCTCAAATATCTGAGGTCGGATTTGAACTCAGGTCCTCCTACTGCCCCACCTAGCTGTCCTCCCCCCGCATTTCCAAATGTTTTAAAATAATTGAGGCAAATGCTTAATTTCATGATGTTGATGACGTGACTAGTATTTGCATAGTGCTTTAAGGTTTACAGAGCACCTTATAAATATTATATTATCCTCACAACAGCCCTGGGAAGTAGGTAATATTATCCTCATTTTACAGATGCGGAAACTGAAGCACACAGAGGTTAAGTGACTTGCCTAAGATTACACATCTAGTAAATGTATGAATCTGGATTTGAACTCAGATCTTCCTGACTCCAGGCCCAGACTTCTATCCATTGTGCCATCAACTGCTTTCCTGGACCCTGAAGACCACAAGTTATGAACCCCTGATCTAGTCCAAATCCCTTATTTTACAGAAATAGAATATGAGATTCAGAGGGGAAGAGACTTGCTAAGGATGGCAGAGTGGTTAGTGGCAGGGTCAGCTCTTGAACCCAGTTCTCCCTACTCTCAGAAGAGGGCTTTTCAATTATATAGGAAAATTGGAATTTAGAAATTTCAGCAGTTGGGTCTGAATTGTTACTCTTTCTGAAAATCTTGTTCATTTCCTTCCTGAAATTATCTTTGATCACTTTCTGTGGTCGTCTTCTTTACCTCCCCATCACCTTCTACTTTGTACTATGCTTTATCTTTGTGTATGTTGTTTCCTTCACTAGATTATAAAGTCTCTTGTTTCCCATTCTTATATCCCTCAGCACCTCTCACAGATCTTTGCACTTATAAATGTTTGTTGAATTGAATTGCCAAAGGAGTCTTTTAAATAGAGAGCATATGCATTTAAGTGTTGGTTTAGAAATCACTAACTACTTAACAGGATTACAGTATAAGCCAATGGGAAAATATTCTCCAGTTTACAAAAATTTATACTATACCAGCTTTCATGTAAAGTAAGGCATGCTCATGCAGCTGGGCCAGAAATCAAATGCTGTCTTGTGGCTGACAGAATTAGCTTTGACATTTTATCTGGAATGTTCTGAGTTTTTTTTAAACCTCGTTTGAGATTCAAACATATAAATTAGCTGCAGAAATGAAGTTCATCATATCACCTCATCTGGTCTTGTTTTATTTCATTAACTGGTTCTTAAAATCCTTTGTGAGCCACATTGCAGCTGAAGAGGTTGGAGACCTTTTTCCTCGGGCTCTTTGCCCCACTCCTGAGTGTTGGTAAGAGTTGAGAACTAAAGACTTGACACAGCTGTAAAAACAGACAGCGCCTTTGGCCTCAGCACTTTCTCCATGTGCAGGCAGATTTCAGATGTACATTTCACTTGCTGCCTCTTGTAATAATGAAGTCAGTTTCTTTTGGTGGGTACTTGTGGCCAGGTGTGTCCAGTCTTGTGGTAAACTGGTACTCTTTACTCCAATTTTCCATTTGTGACATTTCAACCTAACTTGAAAAACAAACATAAAAATTAGCTCAGGGCAGTGGCTCAAAGTGTTAATAGTAATATTAGACTAGCTAAATGACTTCCCCTATGCTCAGCTCTGTCTTGCCAGACATCCCCACCTTGTAATTTACAATGAGCATTTTTAAGCTTTCCAAATGTAGAGGGGAATCTAGGACTAACAGAAATTGCAGCCATTTTCTTCTCTGTCAGTTGTCTTGAGCAACTCTGGGGTCTTTCTAGAACTTTCAAAGTATTTATTTCTAGGAGAGTCCCATGAATAAGAATGAGCCTGCCTTTAAGACATATTTGCCTTTCAATGCAGTCCTAGTAAAGAACTAAGTGTCTTTTAGCAGGCAGAAGTAAAACTTGGGTAGGACAACTGGAACACTTTGAGGAGAAAATCTCATTCTCCCCTCCAAAATTCTCTTTTGTTCTCACCCCCCCAAAAATATTTGTTTTTCCCAGCCCTTCACTTCTTTAAATACATAAATACATATTTCTCATAATTTTATGAGAAAATTAAGTTAGAATAACATTTTTATGTCCTAAACTAATAAAGCATGCTTTTAAAAAGTATTATATTCTGGGTTTTCTTCTTTTCCCTACTCTTCAACCCCCACTCCCTCCACCTCCAGCCCCAAGTTTTGTATTTTCTAGGACTGCAGATCTTGAAATTTTCTGTTTCTTTTCCCATAAACGACACTGCCATAGCTAAAGGGGTGTTTCTAAAGATGAAGCCCTGTTAAGTGTCCCCATCACATGTGTCACATTAGGCTATTGGGAAGTACTGTTGTCCTGAGTTGAGAATGTTTCAAACCAAAAATAAGAATATCTTTTTTTTTGTGGCTTTTTGGAGTGGGGGAAGGCAGGGCTATTAGGATTAAGTGACTTGCCCAAGAGCACATGGCTAGTAAGTGTTAAGTGTCGAGGCTGGATTTGAACCCAGGTCCTCCTGACTACTCCAGGGCTGGTGCTCCATTCACTGCACCACTTAGCTGTCCTAATGATAATAATTTAAGAGAAAAGCATTCTTTATATAACTTCATCCCCTGGGGTAGAAGACTTACTTATTTATTCACATATTTAAAAATTCAATTTTATTTTATTTTTAGTTCCAAATTTTCTTCCCTCCACCCCTCCCTCACCTATTGAGAAGGCAAGAAATACAAAAGCCTTTACAAATATGAAGTCATGCAAAACAAATTTCCACATTAACCATGTTTTGGGAGAAAAAAAAAGTGAGAAAAAGAAGCCAACTGAAAAAAGTAAGCTTCAGTCTACATTCTGAGTCTGTCAGTTCTCTATGAGTCCTTTGGAATTGTGGGTTGTTTTGCTGATCAGAGTTACTAAGTCTTTCACAGTTGCTTATCTTTATAATGTTGTAATTACTGTGTAAATTATTTCCCTGACTCTACTCACTTCATTCTTCATCAGTTCATATAAGTCTTCCCCGGTTTTTCTGAAACCATCCCCTTCATCCTTTAATATAGTTCAATAGTATTCCATCCTGTTCATCTACAATAGCTTATTCACCCATTCCCTATTTCATGGACATCCCCTCATTTTCCACTTCTTTGTCCCATGGAAAGAACTGCTGTAAATATTTTTGTATACATAGGTTTTCCTTTTCCTTTAATCTCTTTGGGACATAAAGTGATAATGGTGTTACTAGGTCAGAGGGTTATTATGCAGAGTTTAATAGCTTTTTGGGCATAGTTGTGAATTGTTCTCCATTATGGTTGGACTAGTTCACAGCTCTATCAGCAGTGTATTAGTGTACCTATTTTCCCACCTTCCAGCATTTGTCATTTTCCTTTTCTTTGAAGATTGTTTTTTGGGGGAATCCTTCTCAATAGACTCAGGACCACTGGGACTTGGTCCTTTGGAAAGTTTCATTTCTAGAAAGCTCCTGTTTCTCCATTCATGTTTTGTTGCTGCCTTGGAAGGCAGTACAGCAGAGTGAAAATATAGCATAGAGTAAGTGCTTATTATATCATTTGGGCATGGAAAATCAGATTTTCAGAGGCTTGGGTAAACAGCAAACCATTTCTGTCATGGTGAAAAAATCAACCCTTTTACCAACAGTCCCTGGGTAGAGCATTCAGTTAAAGGGGAACTGCAGGTTTTAGGTGAGGCATAAAATTCTCAATCATGCTCCTTAGCTCAGCTTAGAGACAATTGGAGCTATAAACATTACACTTAAATACTTATTTCCTTTTATTTGATTTTTAAACTTTCCCAATTATATCCCTTAGCCCACATCCCATCTGTCTAAGTGGTCCTTTTATTCTATAAAAAGATAGAAAATTCATATGCACATATTTTTAAGACTCTCTAGATACCTCAATGAATTTTGTTCCTAATGCTTTTCTATCTCTGCCATCTTTCTGTTTTTGTCTCCTTAAACCCTACCAGCCTACCTCATCATTCACTAGGTTCCTTTTGTATCTACTTAGGCAACTAGGAGGTGCAATGGAGAGATTTCGAGACTTAGAGTCAGGAAGATCTGAGTTCATATATAGCCTCAAACATTAGCCCTATGACCCTGAGCAAGTCACTTACCTTTTTTTTGTCTCAATTTCTTCATCTATACAATGAGGATAATAATACCACCTAACTCATAGGGTTGTTGTGAAAATAAAATGAGAGAATTTTTGTAAAATGCTATATAAATAGTAGTTATGATCATCCTCATTATTATTATACTTTAATAATTATAGATTTTAGTACTAAAAGCACCTTAGCAATCATTTCATATGACCTTTTTTTTTTTCACTTTTGCCTTGTTTTATTGTTAAGGGCCAATATGGTTTAGTGGATGAAGTACTGGGCTTGGAAGAGGACATGGGTTCAAATTCTGCCTCAGAAACTTACTATGTGACCATATGTATGAAAGTCCCTTAAACTCTATGTGTGTTAAGCAATTCCCCAGAATTTATCTATTTTTTTGGTGAAAGGAGATACCACCCTGGAAATTTCCCAAAGTGATGAAACCCACCCATTATTTCTCAATGTACCTCACCCCTATCCCCTTCAAACTGAAGAAAAATAGTCAAGAAAAATCTTTTGACACAGTAAACCTCATCTGTCAGCATATGATGCATTCTGTATCCAGGGTCCTCTACCTCTCTGCAAAGAAGACATCAGTGTATTTCATTATCTATTCTCTGGAAATAAGAGTCCATGTAACCTCCTTCATTTTACAGAGGAGAGCACAGAGAGAGAAAGTGATTTGTCCAAGGTCTCACAAGAAGTAAATGGGAGAATGGAGATTTGACTCCAAACCCAGTCCTTTTTCCACCCCTTTTTCCCAGTGATAAATCCTGTGAGTTACCAACTTTATCCTACAGCAGTCAATTCAGATCAGAATATTTAACAAGCAACTACTGTTTGCCTGACCCTGGACTAGGGCCATTTGGAACTGTTCAAAGTGTTGGGGGGAGGCAGGGAAAGTGAATAAGACAAAGCCCTGCTCTTGAGGAGTTTGTAGTCTAGTAATGAGGATAGAGGCTAGACAACTGTAGCTCTAATATAAGACAGACTACAGTAATTTCCATAAGAGAGGTATAAAGTTCTCTGGAGAAAGGAAAAATAACATTTTTGGGGGGAATCAGGAAGGCCCTGTGAAACTTTTGGGCTTAGCTTGAAAGTGGATGATTCAAGAACTATGTTGTGATTCTTTATACCACCTGCCCCCTTTTCTACCATTATGTTCCCTGTTACTTCAAAATAAAAAGGACCTTCCACAAGACTAAGGATTGGTTTTTCATTTATTTATTCATCATCTAGTCGCCCACTTCCTGGTGATGAGCACTTTGAAGTAATTGTAGGATTTTTACAGGTAGTATTTGGGAGGTGGGAGTGGAAACATCCTTCAAACACATGGAAGGAACAGCATGAACAGAAGAATTGGGAAGGTTGGAAAATAAAAGGCATGTTGGATCCAGTGAGGAGTCCATTTTGACTGTAATGTGGAGTATGTATAGGAGAATCTTAAGCCAAAAGGCCCAAAAGGTAGAGTGAACTTTGAATGCCCTACAAACGAGTAGGAATTACATTCTGTAGGTGGTAGGTATGCATTGAGTATGTGGGTGACATAATTAGAGCTGTTATTTTTGAAAGTGAAGCGGCAACATGTACAACTTGTATTGGAAGCAAAGAGGACTTAATTCATTAGGAAGATATGATAACATACCAGAAGGAAACATAGACAATCAGATCAGCTTTGATAGGTACATGCTGAATTTATTATATACTTCAAAGGAAAAGCAACTTGTGCATAAAGGAGATTCTCAGTTTCATATATAGTCCCTCTTTTCTCTTCTACTCTGCATATGGAAATGCTTATTTTATTTGGTGTTGGTAAAGTACCCATTTTTTTTTAATTGGAAAAAGGAAAAGATATATTTTGTTGAGGAGGATATCATAATAGGTAAGAATAGTTATCAGTTATGGTGGTGGCCATAAGGATGGAAAGGAAGAGACTGATGTGAAAGATATTGCTGCAATATAATGGACAGAACTTGGTGGTTTGTTAGATATGAAACATGGGAACAAAGGGAGAAGCAAAGAGTTTGAGATCTTGGGGCCTGAGTGACTGGGAAATGATGGTGCTGCTAGAAATAGAGAAACTAAGAAGGGTTGGTTTGAGACTGAGATGATGAGTTTGACTTAGATGTGATGACCCTGGGAGAGTGTGGCATTCAGATGGAGATGTCAAGTACACAGAAATTCATGAGGGCTCCAAACTAGATGTGGAGAACTGGAGACAGACACTTAGAGGTAACAAAACCTGAAACATTTTATGCAGTGACAGTAACCATCACAGGTTTATCCAGCATCTTTCACTCTTAAGAGTTTTTTAAACTTTTTTTTTTTTTTTGCTTTTTGGAGGCGGGAAAGGTAGGGCAATTGGGGTTAAGTGACTTGCCCAGGGTCACATGGCTGGTAGTTTTTTTGTGTTGTGTCTGAGGTCAAATTTGAACTCAGGTTCTCCTGACTCCAGGGCTGGAGCTCTATTCATTGCGCCACCTAGCCACCTCAAGAGTTGTTTTTTTTTTTTTTATCTTTTAGGAGTCACCGATGCTTTTCCTGACTGTCTGTTCAGGAGATATCTTAGCTTCCTTTCTAAAAACTTACCCCTTCTACTCTATCTGCCTTCCATTAGGGAATTTTTCCATAAACTTTCTCCATTGGTCACCGCTAGACACAATTATCCTTATCTACCACGTTCCCCATCGCCCCCTTTACACTGCTCCAGAGTTTCATGACTTCCCCACCACACCTGCATTGATTTCCCTTACCTAGGCACTATCTGGTCCATTGGTGAAAACTGAGTGACAGAGGGGGAGGGACTTATCTAAAGTCACAGTGCTAGTTAGTAGTGTCTTCTCAACTTCCAGTCTACTGCTTTCTTCAGTGTACAGCACCCTCCTAAAATCCCTCACATGGTGAATGTTCCCCAAACCTTTTGCTTTGTTCCCCAGGACTTCCCCAGTGAATGGCATTGTCCAAAGCCAGGATTTTCCTTCCTTAGACAGAAGTCCCAAACAAACCCCTTTCTTCCCTTCCTTTGATTCAGAACTTCTCTCTCAGTTAGTTAATGACTTCCAATTCCAGGAGACAAAGGATTAATGCAGCTTTTAGAAAAATACAGAAATGGGAACATTAGCATTCTGGATTTATTTCTTGCATACTCACATCTTGAACGTTTCAAAATTGTCTGATTTTGCCTCCATTGACTTTACAATTATTTTACACACTATTGGGTTATGTTTTTTTAAGAGTGGAGGAACACCGCGGCTGAATGCCGGGCCCAGCAGGGCTGGGCTGGGAGACTAACAAAGACTGCATTGTACCATGACCTGCAAAGCTAATAAATGAATTCAGGAGACACCTAGATGTGTTTCTAGAAGGGGGAGGGGGAGGGGTCTGGTGAAAAGGCAGAAAGGTGGGATTAAGATAAATTAAAATGGGGCCAGCTTGTTGGTGAGGGGACAGCCACTTCCTGTTCCTTACATTGCTTGAGGTTTTTAACTCTTCCTAGCTTCAGGCTTCGACTCAAAAGTTAAAGCAAAACTAGTCTTTACCTTGTACCTTGAAACCTTCTCTCCCCCTGCTCTTCCAGTCATGAAAAGAACTTAGTTGTAAGGATATTTCAGATGGTATGGCAGTGTTCATTCCTTGAAGCTCCCTCCACTGACTGTTTTTTAAGAACTGAAAAATTTTAGAGTAGGTGGGGCCACAGCCCCCTCCCTTTAGTGATGAAGATCATGAAACAAGAGAATGACAAATTGAGAATCATACTGCAGGTTAGACCACTTAGTTTCTAAGGGTAGTAAATCTAGTTAGTCTAGAAACCTAGAACCCAGGTCTCCTGATTTCAATCCAATGTTCTTCTTGTTATAAACGTCATGGGCTTAGAGATGTCTGCTGCTAGCATATTGAGTTTGAAGTTTAGGAGATGATTGTGGCATGAATGTTGAGAATTTCAATTAAATTACCTCTTCCCAAAGTGTCATTTTATCACTCTCCCTGTTCCACTCTGATAACATTGAATGACTGTGCTGAGTACTCAGCCTGTGCTACTTTTCATCTTTTTAGGCATTTGAGGGCAAGGACTGTGTGTCCCTATGTGTTAGGACTCTGTATCTAGATATGGTAGGTGCCCTTCAAATAAATGTTCAGTGTTGGTGGTGATTCTGACTTTTTCAGAGCTGGTTAATTGCAACCCCTTGCTGATACTTTGTGAAATCAAGTGCTGTCCAGTGGCTGTAAAATTTCAGTGTTAGTGAAAATTGAAATTTGTCTTTGATTTGTTTGGTAAACAGCAGTAGGTTATTAAAAATCCAACTTCTCTTCTGTTTCCTGTCACTAAAATGTCTCTTGCACATAAAAGTGGATATGACTTTTTTTCCCCCTTTCTCTCTATTTTTCTTTTCCTTTGACAGTTATGACATACATTGAATAAATGTCCCTATCCTGAGAACCTTGCATTTTTACATGATTATTTAATCTAAGAGCTCTAAAATTGCATGTTTTATCATGGTCATGTGGTCTCTTTATTGGGACCTGAAGTGCTGAACTTAGAGGCTGGAAACCCTGAGTTCTGATCCTGTCCTACCACCAATACTAGCTTTAGGACCTTAGGTAAGCTATTTAACTTGTTGAGCCTCATTATCTATGAAATAGTGTCTCTCAGGGTTATTGTTAGGATCAAATGAGATAATGTATATAAAGCACTTTGTAAATTTTGTTTGTTTGTTTTTGCTGTTTGGAGAGGGGAAGGTAGGGCTGTTGGGGTTAAGTGACTTGCCAAAGGTCACATGGCTAGTTTTTTTGTGTGTTAAGTGTCTGAGGTCGGATTTGAACTCAGGTCCTCCTGACTCCAGGGCCAGTACTCTGTTCACTGCACCACCTAGCCGCCCCAAGCCCTTTGTAAATCTTGAAGTGATATGTAAATATTAGTTATTATTAAGACCACTTCACCTTGATACTTTGAGGTTAAAGAGAAGGAAGATGAGGGGACTGTGGTTAAATGATTATAAATATTATAATAGCATAAAGTACTTCCATTATCTAAAAATTGCCACCATTATACAGAGGAGGACTCGGGATGGGCTAATGACTTAACCAGGATCTCATGGCTAGTTAGTAACCAGTCTAGACTAGAATTCAGTTCTCTTGACTCTCAGGTCAAGGGCTCACTATGTTACACAGGGTTTTCCCCATTGGTACCAGCTCAGTCTGAGCCCTTGTGATTGGTCTCCTTGATCCCTTTAGGGTATTTTAATCACTTGGAATATTGGTGGTTTAAAAATTCGCTAAACGGTCAGCACAGCACAACACACAGTCAGCCAATAAAACCTTTTGCTGGGGGGGGGGGAGAAATACATCTATACATACATGCATGCATGCATACAAGCATACACATATGTGCGCACACATAAATGTACATATAAATACATGCATGCACGCACACATTCACATATGTATGCATGCATAATCACATATAGGTACATACAAATTCACATGTGTGCACGCATACACATGCGCGCGCGCACACACACATTCTGTGCTGTTGGCTTTTTTTTTTTTTATGCTGCCCCTTCCCAGCCCCCAACCTCCTGGAAGGGTCATTGTACAGCTTTCTTCCATAGCCACTTTTCTCTTCCCTTTTACTGGAGGGCAAAACCAGGGCAGAGAAATCATTTTTATTCACTTCTGAAAGGTTACAGTAATAAAGAAACTCTTGTTAACATCAGAGAACGTTGCAGCCAAGAGTTTTCACAGTCTGGTGTTGTTTATTTTACATGTAATTTGGAACCTTCTGCACTCTTAAAATATTGGCACGAGAATGCTTTAACTGTTGAAGTACTTCATTGCATGCAGCAAGAGTTACGATGTCCCTGGGGCAGCCAGGCCCCAGAGAGCAGTTTTTTCTTATTCTCGTTAGAAAGTGATATAAACTTCAGTGTGCCTCTGTTGTGTGTGCTTGTGTGTGCATGAGTATGAACACACAGATCTATGTAGGAACAGGTATATGCGTGCATTGTGTACGTGTGCACTACGGGTACTGTTTTTTTAAGTAGCTGACATTTAAAGTTGAGACAAGTTACAGAGGGAGGCTGTGCATTCCAGTAGAAATTGAAACAAGATTAGAAAAAACAAGGTTTCTAGGCAAATCGTAGGGAAGAGAGAGAGAGAGAGATACTGAAAAGCTGGAATGAGTCCAAAAGAGTGGCTAGGAGGGTGAGGAAACTGAAGATCATGTCCCGTCAGGATCATTTGAAGGAACTGGTGATATTTAGCCAGGAATAAAGAAGACTTAAGGGGGGATGTTATTGCTATCTTCAAATGGCTGAGGGTCTCATGATAGGAAAAAGGGATTAGATTTGTTCTGCTTGACTTTTCTTTATTTTTAAGAAGGCAGTACTAGAAATGGTATAGATCACTGGAGGCAAATTTTAGCTCATGATAAAGTAAAGGGAAGGCATCTGGATAGCATCTGCTATGTGCCAAACACTATACTAAACTTAAAAAAAAAAACAACCAAATATGGCATTTAAGATATAAGAAAGCACTTCCTATATAATTAGAGCTGTCCAACACTGGGATGGGTTTCCTTGTGAGGTAATAAGTTCCACATCACTGAAGGTGTTCTAGAAGAAGTTAGACCACTACTTATCAAGGATGTTGTGAGGAAAACTGCTGTTTTATGTAGGGGATTTGACTAGTTGACTTCCTAGGTTTGTTCCAGTGTGGGGATTCTAGGATTCTCCTGTTTTGTGCTTTTTTTCACCCCTGTTTAATGCACTGGGCACATTTTGAGCAAGTCCTTTACAACCTCTCTGTGCTTTCATTTCCCTATCTGTAAATTTCAGAAAATGATATCCCCTTGTTACCTAGAAGGATGTGAGGACAATATGAATTGTTGGATCTTCTATAAAAGCTAGGGAAATAAAAGGAGCAGCTATTGGTCCTGGTGAAGGCTTTGGAGCTCCCTTGGGAGTAAATGCTTTGGAGTGAAGTTTCCAATACAGACTGTCTGGTCCAGCTCTTTGCCCAGATGCTTCTCAGATCCTAACTCTACTCCATTGCCTCTTCAAACATGTTACTTGGAAATGTACTTTCTTTTTTCTTTTTGAACTTTTGCCCCCTCCTCCCCAGAGGGAAATTTCCATAAAAGTAATAATGAAAGGTGTAAACTGTGTGTATTGCTCCTTCCCCTAGCCCTGGCCTCTTGTTCTAGGTCCTGGAGCTGCAAAGGCTTGGTGACAACATAACTATGTTGTGTAGATGTAAGGGGAGAGCAGAAGATGGTACCTACCGAGATCTTTAGGTATTCTTGATCCTTTTTTTCCCCCCAAAGTCCGTGGACTTCAGAATATGGCTAGGCCCAGCTGTGCCTACTTAGATTTGGTTCCTGACTCCATGTGTAGATGTTTGTGATTCTGTCTTCCCTGCTTTAGAGACAGTTGTCACATTCTGCAGCTTTAGGCAGTGTTAGGTGAATGAGGGGGCAGCTAGGTGGCACAGTAGATAGAGCATCAGACCTGGAGTCAGGAAGATTCATCTTCATGAGAACAAATCTGGCCTTCATACACTTACTAGCATGACCCTGGGCAAGTCACTTGACCTTGTTTACCTCAGTTTCCTCATCTGTAAAATGAGCTGGAGAAGGAAATGGCAAACTGCTCCATTATCTTTGCCAAGAAAACCCCAAATGGGGTCATGAAAAGTCAGACATGACTGGAAAACAACAACAGCTTAGTGAGGGATATCCTAGAGCCTTGAGAAGATAGTGACACCCTTCAGTGGAGGATGAGAGATGTAAGTCCTCTCAACAGTGGAATCTAGTGAGGAGTATTAGACTCAGAAAACCTGGGTTTGACCTCCATCAATCACTTATTAGCTATGTATTCTTGCCAAGTCATTTTACCTCTTTGCCTCAGTTTTCTAATCTGTAAAAGTGGGGTCATAATCTATGTGTTACTGATTTCACAAGGCTATAGTGAGGATCAGATAAGATATATATGTGAAGAACTTTGTAAACTGTAAAAAGCTATGTAAAAAAAGAGTTCCTATTACTTTCCTGTCTCCTGTACTCTTCTTGCCTTATAGCCTAGTAAGGCTAATCCTAAGAATACAATGGTTTGGGAACAAAGGTTCTCAATTCCACTCTAGCTTGACCTTCTCTGAAGCATCCTCTGGGAATGGAAGTGGGGATGGGGGGGGGGAGGGGAGGCAAGGATGGGCTTTGGACCGATGGAGAGAAGAGTCTGTAGGACAACTATAAATTGCAACACTTAGCATATTAGTTGGCACATAATAGGTGCTTAATAAATGTTTATTGACTTAATGCCAACCTATAGAAGATTATGTGAATAATTCTTACTGTCTCTGGTAATTAATTGTAGGAACGTCTCACCATTGATCAGGTCATGATCAGGGTCAGCCCTGGTTAGAATTGTGAGGTGCATAAGATTTGTCTTTGCTACCTACTCCCAAAATCCTCCAGTGCTCTTATGAGATCACGAAATGTCAGCGCTGGCAGGAACCTTAGAGATTATTGAGTTCTCTCACTATTTTACAGGAAAAAAAATACTGAGATCTAGAGAGGTTAAGGAATTTACCTCAGGTCATATAGTCAATGACAGAGTCAGAACTAGAATCCAGGTCTCTTGATTTTCCTTCAAGGACGTTTTTCCCCACCTATAAAGTGGGTGTAAGAATATTGTCATGAAGAGGTAGGATGACCTAGTGGATTTGGAGTCAGGACCAATTTGTCTTCCTTCAGCTCTCAGCTCCAAGTACTTTCCAAAGTGGTGTATAAATATGAGTTCTTGTTAAGCTGTTCCTCCAGCTTTATAGACTTCCCAAGATAGTATCTCATCTTGTAGGTATCTTCAGATCCTCTTATTCCAGTAAGAATATACCTGTCCTGGGTGCTGTGATGTGGTGCTTGATCTCTACTGGATAACTGTATACTTCTCTGATAAATCCCCCCCCACATTTATTAAATTATTTATTTTTTGTTTTCAGGATTTACTTCCATAAGTTCTAAATTTTCTCCTCTCTCTCCTATCCCTCCACAAGATGGCTCACAATCTAATATGGACTCTACACATAGATTTTTTTTTGCTTTTTGGAGGACAGTTGGGATTAAGTGACTTGCCCAAAGTCACACAGCTAGTAAGTGTGTTAAGTGTCTGAGGCTGGATTTGAACTCAGGTCTCTTGACTTCAGGGCCAGTGCTCTATTCACTGTGCCACCTAGCCGTCACATAGATTTCTTTTAAACACATTTTCATGTTAGTCATGTTGCATAGAAGAATTATAACCTCACCTAACATCAATTCATATAAGTCTTTCCAGGTTTCTTTGAAGTCTGCCTATTCATCATTTCTTATAATACAGTTGTATTCCATTACATTAATATACCACAGTTGTTTAGCCATTCCCCAATTGATGGGCATGCCCTCAATTTCCAGTTCTTTGCCACCACAAAAAGAGCTGCTAGAAATATTTTTGTACATGTGGGTCCTTTTCCCATTTTTATGATCTCTTTGGGATCTAATCCTAGAAGCAGTACTGCTAGTCAAAGGGTATGCACATTTTTATAGCCTTTTGGGCATAGTTTCAAATTACTCTCCAGAATGGTTGGATCAGTTCACAACTCTACCAACAGTGAATTAGTGTTCCAACATTCCCACATCCTCTCCAACATTTATCCTTTTCCTATTCTATCATGTTAGCCAATCTGATGGGTGTGATGTATTACCTCAGAGTTGTTTTGATTTGCATCTCTCAAATCATTAGTAATTTACAGCATTTTTTCATATGACTATAGATAGCATTAATTTCTTCCTCTGAAAACTGCTTGTTCATGTCCTTTGACCATTTATCGGTTGGGGAATGACTTGTATTCTTGTAAATTTGACTCAGTTCTCTATATATTTTAGAAATGAGGCCTTTCTCTGATAAATTTGTATTCTGGATTAATGTGTTTCTCCTTTCCTGGGTTCATTCATTCATTCATCTCAGACTCTCCCCCCCCCCCCAAAAAAAAAGACTTGCATTTTTTGTATACTTGACTACCCTTTAAACCCACATCATTCTGGCTTCCATTAAATCACTAGTAATAGTCCCAGCCCAAACCTGTTGGCACATTGTTTAGGTATTGATGGCTTAGAATGAATGTAAATAGCAATTGTTTTCTATTTGTCCAGAAATTCTGAAGGTCTTTCCTGCACAGATTGATATCTTTGGGTCATCTTTTGCTCAATTTTTACCTATCCCTTAGTCATTGAATGGGCATGGCCTAAGACCTGGGAAAGACCTTACTATAAAAGGGCCAGGGTCATCCACTGCATACTGGGCCATGACCAGTCTTCTTGACCTTTGTCTTGCCACTGGACTCTGAAGGAGACAGTGAGACTGATGACTGTGCTGCAAAGTCATGTGCAAGTCAAGACATCATGCTCATGATGTCATTGGTCCTCCTGGAAAACAAAGGATTAACAGCTACATGTCTGAATGCACATTAAATACCTGCTTAGTTTCTCCACTCCCCCTCCCCCAAGGTAAATGGTAGCTTTGGGGCACCAGTAGAGGGCAGTGGCAGTAACCTTCTAAATCAGAATTCATAGTTAAATGGGACCTTATATCATCTCCAGTTCAAGCTAGGGAAACACAGATGTTTATGTTAGAGCCAGCATTTGAAGCTGGATTCTCTGAATCAAAGTCTATAATATTATACAAATGAAAGAGTGGGTGAACCAGGAAAAGCTTCATGAACAAGATGGGAATTGAAATGGGCAGTTCAGTCCTTGGACTCAGATAGAAGTCATGTAAGACAGAATATTAGAGTATTATCACAGAGTATTAGAGTTAGAAGAGACTTCAGTAGTTCAACCCATATCCCAAATGAATTGCTATGATAACATACCTGACAAGTAATCTCCTACTAGCCCTACAATGAGAGAGAGCCTAACCACCTTCTATTGCCCTTTTGGATGGTTCTAATGGTTAGGAAGTTTTTCCTGACAACTATCCTAAATTTGTACCTTGACCCATTGCTCCTTGTTCAAAATTCCTTTATCCATGGGGACAAAGATAATAAGCCTATATAACATATAACATCCATATATCAATCCTTCATGTACTTGAAGACAACTATAATGTTCCCTCTCTTGAACACCCTCTCTTCTCTAGAATAAATACTTCCACTTCCTTCAACATATCCTGCTTCTTTTACCATCCTGGTTGACTTCAGGATGTTCTCCAGCTATTCAGTGAATCTCAAATCCTAGAAGGTAAAGGAGACTCAGAACATAAGTTCAAAATTCCAAGTCTAAAATTCCAGCAACCAGGTGGTTGTTGCAGCCTGGAGATGTCAACCTCCAGGTCTGGCTCTAACTTTTTTCTAGTCTTACATTTCATTATTTTCCTTTAACATTCCCTGTGCACTGAGCTATTTGGACTATTCCCCTTTTTCCTTGTCTATCCATTTACTGCTTCTGAACCTTTGTTCATATTGGCCCCCATGGCCAAAATGCTGTTTTCTGTTTCCTCCCCTCCCACTTGAGAAATCCTCCCAATCCTTATGGTTTTAACTCTTATTGCTCTTCCTCTGTGAAGTCTTCTTTAGTTTCCTTAGAAATCATTTTCCTTCTCCTCTTCATTCTTCATATTTTGTTAGCTCTATTCTATGCACTTATTTTCTAATTTGCATTTTATTTGGGCATGTATTGTATCTTTGCTATTAGATTGTGAGGTTCTTTTGAGCAAAGAACTATTTCTTATTCCTCTTTCTGTCCTTCACAGGGTCAAACACATGGACTTATATATAGTAAGTAGACTTTTAGGGATTGTTTGTTAAATTGATTTTAGTCAGCTTTAGAACTTAGAAAGCACTTGCTTTATTATCTCATTTCATTTTCAAAATAACTGTGAGGTAGGGTAGGACAAGTATTATTATACCAGTCTTATGGATAAGGATCTCAGAAATGATGTGATTTGCCCAGGATGATGCAGCCAATATGCAGTTGCATTAGAATTCGGATTCAGGTCTTTTTAACTCAGTGTGGTATCGCTTGTATTACATTGGACTGTCCAACACAATTCCCATCTTGTTCATTTATCCTTTCCTCATTCCTCCAGACTTTTATTTGTGAAAGTCTTAACTCTCTAGCAGATTTGTTAAGTCCTTTAGGGGTAAGGATTGTGCCATATGTTTGTTTTATAATCACAGTGCTGGCACTGACTGGGGATATAGTAAGGTATCTATAAATTCTTAATGCATTGAATCGACTGGCAGTTTTGGAATACAGCATAAGTCCTCAGGGACTACAGAATAGAGTGGAAAATTTTATGAAAATAAAATTAATTAGGCAATTTTACCAATACTGTAGCTTCAGAATAATCTTATCAGCCACCATTATAATCTCCTATCCAGTGGTAATGTATATGATTACATTAGGATCTTGCATGACAGTAACAGTGTCAGGAGTCACATTCTTACCTTGATTTCAGTCCTTACTTGCTCCTAAACCTTGTAGACTTGACTGATTTTCCTTAGACACTTTACATGTGGGCTTTTGCTTATTTGCCTAATTGAACTAAGGGTAGTCATTTCATTCCTTCATTTAATGTTCTTTCATCACCTACCACACAATTGAGCTAAATTTAATGCTCTTAGGTAAAAGTACAGAATAATCGAGCAAAGGTGGAATCATGTACTTGGGTTCAAAAATTCACATGAAAAAGAGGGAGAGAAGTAACTAAAGAGCAGTTAATGTGGAAAAAAAGAAGCCAACTGCAGGGGCTTTAATGACTATAAACTAAGTATGAGTAAAACACCAATATTGTTATCCTTTGCTCTGGTCAGTTTGCAGCTGATAGCCACATTTTAGAGGGAACATTGACAAAACTAGAGTATGTAATGAGGAGGTGAACAGGATGGTAAGAGGGATTGGAAAAAGTGTCTCATCAGGACCATTTGAAGATTCTGGGCATGTTTAACTTAAGATAAGAAGACTTAGGGGTGGACATGATATTATTATCCTTAAATGTTTTTCATGTAGAAGAAAGATTAGCTTCGTGTGTAACTACAGAAGACAGAACTAAGACCAATGGATAGAAGTCACAAGGTGGGCAAGTTTCAGCTCTTTATTAAAAAAACACTTATTAATTGGAGCCCACAAATGTTGTGGGCTAATGTTGACAGGTAGTGATTTTTCTTTATCATTGGAAGTGTCTGTGCAGATGCTGAGTGACCAGTTAGTTGCTGGTAAGGTAGAGGATCTTTGGATATATTCGATCAAAGACTGAACTAGGTGACTCTTAAGTCCTTTCCAACTCTGAGATTCTGAAAGTGACCTTACAGGAAGATTATTGTCTGATTGGAACAGTATGAAAAAGTTGAAATTGGATTAAATCAGCACAAGCTAAATGTATGAACAAAAAAAAAGGTATAGATTAAGTGACTTTCTTGGGAAGTTGAAATCACACAGGGCTGGTAATCACGAGTAGGAAAATGGGGAAAACATTCCCTAAAACTCTCTAGACTTCTAGGCCAGGCCATCATTTTGTTTCCTTCTCTTTAATTCAAAACTTGTCCTGAGTTTTGGGGAATTGAGATGGGGGCAAGGTGGGTCTCTAGAAACCAAGGAGCTCTATGCTGAGGGAAATAAAAGAGTAATGATGCCCCTCAACTGAGTGAGATAAGTGGATTGGCTTAGAGTTTGGGAGTAATGATTCTTAATTACTTTCTGGTCTTAGAATGAGCATTATTTTAAAGAGCCCTGGATTTGGAGTCCAGGGACCAGGGTTCAAACCCCAGCTCTATTGAACTAGATGCCTTGTAAAGTCTCTTCATTTCCAGGTCTATATATATCCTATTCCTAGGATAATAGCAGCTGTAAGGACAGGTCTGTTATTCTTAAGATAGAGTTGCTGAGGTAGAGAGAGGCTTATTTTTAGCAGTCAGTCATTAGAGAATGTATTGTAGCATAGTAGGAAGAGCTGTAGCCAGGAAATTGTAAGTCTTGGCTTCTAATTCTGGCCCTGCCACTAATTGTATTTTCTTGGACAAGTCACTTCTCTTTGCTGGTTCTTATTTTCTCATATGTAAAATAAAGAGACCTTTACAAGATGCTTCCTAAAGTTCTCACCAGCATTCTAGGATTCTTTGGAACTGTTTGGTCTTAGGATTTATATTCTCTTAGTTCCCAGTTAAGCCTGGGTTCTTGTTAAAAACATAAAAGTAACAAACCCACCTGGAGGTACAGGTAGATATACAGTTAGAACTGTAACCAAAAAAGTCACCTCAGACTATTGTAATTCTATCCTACAGATGCTTTATGGTATTCTTTTTTATGTGAAAACAGCCTGGGAATATAAAGATTTTCAGATAATTTCTTAGATGTTTCAAAAGTGTACCAGAAGTACAGGGGCAAGACAAGATGGTGGAGTAGCAATGAGAAGTACAGCAAACTCTGCCTCTAGACTCTCTCAGATAGATTAAAAAATGTACCAGATTGAATCCTGATGGCAAAAATCAAGAAAAAGTCACAAGTTATTTGTCCAATCCAGGTTGGCATAAGGAGACAGGGAGAAAGGTCTTTAGACACCACAGGGTCAAGCCAGGATCTCTGCACAGAGCACTCCAGCCCAGGGAAAAACTGCCAGGCAGGACATGAAGAGGTCCCAGACCCATATTGAGCAATATTGCAAGCAACCAGAAAGAAAGAATTAATTCCCCAAGAAATCGCAGTCAGGATCATGCAAAATTTAGCAGCTGCAACTATGAAGGTACAGAGAGCTTGGAATATGATATTCCAGAAGAGAAAGGATATGGAATTTATAGCCAAGAATAACTTGCCCAGCAAAACTGAGTATAATGCTACACAGGAAAAAATGGAATGGACCTGGGCAGGAAAAGGTACCATTGGCAGTTCTTTCTACACTGTCTAGTTCTGGGTCACAAATTCAGGATGAACTGGGACCCACATCTAAGACTGGCATTCTGGCCTAAGGAGCACAAGCAGTATACACAAAGTATCAGTGGTGTGGCTGAGATCGCAGCAACAACTTCAGTTTTACCTTCTAGCCTGATCTAAAGCCTACAGAGGAATAACCAGTCAGGAATTATAGACTATAAGGAAAGCTGTAGTTCTCTTACTGTGAAGCAGCAGAGCTTCCCAGCCAGCTGACAGTGTCTGAGTCTAGCAGCAGTCTATTCTTGCTTGGAGCAAAATCCAGGTCAAGAACTTGCAGATCTGGGCAGCTAGGTGGCAGGAGCCGGCCCTGGAGTCAGGAGGACCTGAGTTCAAATCCAGCCTCAGACACTTAACATAAAAACTAAGCATGTGACCTTGGGCAAGTCACTCAGCCCCAATTGCCCTCCAGAAAGCAAAAACAAAACAAAACAAAAAAAACTTGCTTATATCAGGAGGACAGTGAGCAGACTTTGTCCTGGTTCAAACCACTTCAAGGTCACTGAAAGTTTACAAGTCCCCAGCACGAGCTGCCCCTGAGATTCTAGACTCAGTAATAACTCTCAGTACCTCCAAGAAAACAGCAACACAATCAGCCCAGACCTTCCCTCCAGAAGTTCAGAGAGTGCAAGCCCTAACTTCAAGCCCAAAGTTTGGAAGCTGGTGGAAAGAATGTACAAATAAGTGAAAAAATCCCACCATATAAAGCTGTTGTGGTAGTATGGATGCTTAAGACACAAAGCCAGAAGAGAATAATTCAAAAACATATGTAAGCAAAGCCTCATAGGAAAATACAACTTGGGCATAAACTCAACCAGAATTCCTGGAAGAGATGAAGAAAGAGATTTTTTTAAAGCACTTAAAATGTTTTTATAAGTGAAATGGGAGCACTTGAAGGGGAAAAAATGTGAAAGAAATTAAATTAAAATTAAAATTTTCTTCTATGGAAGAAAGATTTGGAAAGAGAATTAACAGCTTGACACAAGAGGTACAAAAACAACAAACTCCCTGAAAACCAGAATGAACCAATAGAAGTTAGAACTCTACAAGACAAGAAGAAATGTTAGAACAAAGTCAAAAGACCACTGGAAAATAGATTTGACGAGGAAGAAATTTTAAGAATCACTTGACTATCTGAAATCTGTGACCACAAAGATAGCATAAGTATCATATTTCAAGAACCCTTATAAGGAAATTAGTCAGATCTCTTAGAACCAGAAGGCAAAATGTAAATAGAAGGAACCCACTGATCACTTCCTGAAAGAAACCCCCAAATGAAAATTCCCAGGAATGTTATAGCCATAGCCAAAGTTCAGAGCTTATAGATCAAAGGAAAAAAAATGCTACAAGCAGCCAGAAAGAATGACTTCAGGTATTGAGAAGTCAATCAAGATCATACATAATTTAGCAATCACAACTATAATGGAGCAAAGAGCTTGGAATATGCTATTCAGAAGGCAAAAGATATGGAGTTAAGAATAACTTGGCCAGTAAAATTGAATATAATGCTCATACAGGAAGAAATGGATTTTTAATGAAATAGCAGATTTCCAAGTATTCCTAGTGAAAAAAGACAGTACTCTGTTGAATCTTTAAAGTTCAAACACAGGTGTTAAGGGAAACATAAACATATAAATATTAATGAACAGTCATAAGAGTTTAAACAAGGATAAACTGCTTATGTTATAATATGGAGAGATGGCATATGTTAACTCTAACATGAGGTATCATAGAAGGGGTCTAAAATAGAAAACCTAGGAGTGATTTCCCTTCTGTCTTGATGAGATAAAAAGAAGAGTGAAAAGTCAGAGAAAGAAGAATAGTCTGGGGGTGGGACTGAAGGGAAAGGAAGATTAGGGAAATTATCTCAGTATTAAAGTGTGTAAGTAGACACACAAATGAGGGGGGGACTAGGGGGAACTGCTGAGATTTGAACCTTACTCTCATCTGAACTGATTAAAGGAAATAGAATATATACCCCCAGAGCTGGGTACAAAAAATACATTTCACTTAACAAGGAAATGATTGTTCGAGGAAAAGGGAAGAAGGTAGATTTAGAGGGAAAGTAAATTAAGAGAGGGATTAGTAATAAGCAAAACAATCCAACTAAGGATGTTCAAAACTGTTTATATCTCTTTTTGAGGTGGCAAAGAACAGGAATCTGAGGGAGAGTGCCCATCAAATGGAGAATAGTTGAACAAGTTAAGATATATAAATGTGACTGAATATGATTGTACTATGTGAAAAAATGAAGGAATGATTTCAGAGAAACCTGGAAAGACTTACAAATTTATCTACAATGACATGAGCAGAACCTTCAGTGACAACATTATTGTAAAGATCATTTTGAAAGACCCACTAATTCTCTTTGGTCTAATGATCAATCATTATTCTAGAGAACTGATGATAAAACATGTTACCCGTCTCCTGATAGAGAGATAAATGATTCAGAGTACAGAATTAGACAGCTAGATATAAAGATATATAAATACATATGTCTCTATATCTATACATGTATACACACAGATACATTCTTTTGGGCATGGCCCACTACTTCACACAGCCTTTCCTGGGCAAATGATATATTCCTTTATCACGAAAAAGAAAGGTGCACAGTCTGGGTTGAATATGAGCCCACAAACTGTGCCTTAGAAAATTAGGAATGGTAAAAAGATAGAAGTTTTGATTTTTAAAAAGAGAAAAAAGAACTTACTGGTGTAAGATTTTTTCATTTGTTTACAAGCTTTACCTTGACATGCTCTTCCCAGAAGGAGACATTTAGAGTGATCAGGGCATTAAGGTATACCCGTTAGAACAGAGAAGTCTTTCATATAGTCTAATGATTTTAAAAATTAAATTAAAAAAAATTTTGTTGTAATTAGTCAAGATCCACCTTCTTATCCTCCCATATCACCTTACCAATTGAGAACACAGATTCCAGGAAGATAGCAGAATAAGGCAGGAAATTTCCTAGCTCTCCCAAATTCCCCTCACAAACAATTTAAAATAATGCCTCAAAGTGAACTTTGAATTGCAGAAATAATTAGAAGTTGGGATAAAACAGTTGTCTGCCTAAGATAACTTGGGAGGATTTAAGAAAGACCTGAACTCTTAGGGTGATGGTCTGGCCTGATAGTAGTGCAGATTATTCTAGGAAGATACCACCAAATCAACAAACAATAAGCCCTAGAAGCAGCTGTGTCAAGCAGCAGCCACAACTTCAGGAACTTTCACTCCACAGACAGTGTTGGGGCTGGATGGCTGATCAGGGGAACATTGCAGGACCTTCTACTGACACTGGACACAGGGCTCAGGTGGATTGACTAAACCATTCCCAGGTCGTGGGCTAGGAGGAGTAGGTACTCACTGTAGGTACTCACAGGAAAGCAGAGTCCCTCATTTTGGTTCCAGAGCAGAGGGGAGAGTGAAACTTGCAACCCTAAGTGGGACCGCAGGGAGTAAGATCATTTGTGGTGGCAGTATTGCTGGGGGCTCTGGTTGTGGCTCAGGGGTGAAGAGTACCACCTGAGGTCAAGACTCCAGGTAGGGCTGAGAAAACAACAGCACATAAAATCTGAACCTTGAGACATTACCCCCCACATTTCAGGACTGGAGCCCAACTCTAACACAGAATTAACAGCCAAGAAATAAACTACTTTTTCAAAAATTAGTAAGCAGAAGAGAAAGAACCTGACCATAGATAACTACTAGGTGGTAGAGAAGATCTGGATTTAAAGTCAGAAGAAGATAGTGAAGTTAAAATAGCTACTTCTACTTTAAAAAAAAAATGTAAAGTGGTCACAATCCCAAAAAGAGTCTTGGAAGTACTTTAAAAAGACTTTAAAAATAAAATGAGAGATTGAAGAAGGAAAAAAATTAAGACTAATGCAAGAAAATTATGAAAAGAAAATCAGCTGGTTGGAAAAAGAGATCCAAAATCTTATGGAAGAAAATAATTCCTTAAAAATTGAAATTAGGTAAGGGAAAGCTAATGACTTCATGAGACACCAAGAAATAATAAAACAAAAGCAAAAGAATGGAAAAGAAGATGTGACATATAGAAAAACTGATCTGGAGAACAAATCAAGGAGAGATAATATAAGAATTGTTGGACTACCTGAAAATTATGATAAAAAATAATCTGGACACTATACTTCAAGAAATTATCAAAGAAAATTGACCTGAAGTTTTAGAAGTAGAGGGTAAAATAGAAATTGACAACAAAACAAAACACCAATCATCACCTGAAAGACATCCCAAGATGAAAACTCACAGGAACATTATAGCAAAGTTTCAAAGCACCCAGGTCAAGGAAAAAGTAATATAAGCACCTAGAAAACAAAACAAAACAAAACCATGAAGCTACCATCAGGATACCACAGGATTTAGCAACTTCTATATAAAAGGCCAAAGGCATGGCACATGATACTCTGAAAAGCAATGGAACTGGGTTTACAACCAAGAATGACTTATCCAGCCAAGCTAAGTGTAATCGTGTGTGTGTGTGTGTGTGGTGGGGGGTGAGGGGGGGTGGGGAGGAGTGGATATTTAATGAATTAAAGGACTTTGGGTATTTGTGAGGAAAAGAATAGAACTGAATGGAAAATTTGACCAAAAGAATCAGAAGAGACATGAGAAGGTAAACATTAAAAACCAATTATAAGAGATTTAATAAGGTCAAACTGTGTTTACTTCTTATGTGGGAAAACATTATCTGTAATTCTTAAGAATGTATCATTATTTGAGTAGTTTGAAAGAGCATACATAGAAGGCTTGGGGTTCAAATGAGTATGATTGGATGATCCTAAAAAATAAAATTGGGTAGGGAGAGGTAAAATGGAGCAATTATTTCATACAAATCAGACATAAATGGAAGAACTGTTACAGTGGAGGCAGAAGAGGGTGGAGGACTGATAGTCCTAGGACATTATTCTTATCAGAACTGGTTTAAACAGGGGAATAATATATACATCTAGAAGAGTATAAAAACCTTAACTTACAAAGAAATAGGAGAACAAGGGGATAGAATAAAGGAGGCCTCTTAGAAGGATATGGAGATCAAGAAATAGGAGGATAAGTCACAAGGGAGGAACTCTTAAGGAATAAGAGAGAAAGGGGAAAGGATAAGGGAGAAATTCTTAGGGTACAGATCAGGAGCGCAGTGGTTAGAAGTAAAGTAGACATCTGAGGAGAGGTATAGGGTAAAAATAGAAGGAGAGAAGGATAAACAGTGAGGAAAACTATGATGGAGGGAAATGCACAACTAGTGATTATAACTTTGAATTGGATGGGTTGAAGTTGCCCAGAAAATGGAAATGGATGACACAATGGATTAAGAACTAGAATCCCACAATATGTTTTTTACAAGAAGCACATCTAAAAATGAGAGATATGCATAGAATAAAAATTAAAGGCAGGAATAGCATTTATTATGCTTTAGCTGATGCAAAAATAAAAAGCATGGGTAGTAGTCATTATTTAAAAGTTAAAGCTAAAATAGATTTTCTTAAAAGAGAGAAATGAGGAAACTACATTATGATAAAAGGTACCATAGATAATGAAGTAATATTAGTACTAAACCTACCCAGCAATTGCGTCCAGATTTTTAAAAGAAAAGCTAAATGAGTTACAGGTCAAAATAGATAACAGAACTATAGTAGTGGGGGACTTCAAACTTCCCCTCTCAGAACTAGAGAAATCTACCCAAAAAATAAATAAGAGAGAAGCCAAGGAAATGAATAGAATCTTAGATAACCTAGATGTGATAGATATCTGGAGACAATTAAATGAGAATAGAAATGAATATACTTTTAACTCAGTGGTACATGGTACCTTTTCAAAAGTTGACTATAGATCAGGACATAAAAATTTTTATAGTTAAATACAGAAAAGCAAATGTGTTAAGTGTAACCTTTTTAGATCCCATTTCAGTACAAAGTATATTTAATAAGAGACCATGGAAACACATTAAAAATTAATTGGAGACTAAATAACCAAATCTTAAAGATTGCGTGGGCTGAAGAATAAGTCATAGAAACAACAAATCATTTTATTAAAGAGAATGGCAATAATGAGATAATATACTAAAACCAATGGGATGCAGCAAGAACAGTAATCTAGAAAATGTATTTTCTTAATGCTTGTATAAAATAGAGAAAGAGCAGACCAATGAATTGTATACGCAATTTTTAAAAAGCTAGGAAATGAACAAATTAAAAATCTCCAATTAAACACCAGATTGTAAATCCTAATAAATAAAGGCGAGATTAATAAAATTAAATATAAGAAAACCATTGAATTAATAAAACTAGGAGTTGGCTTTATGGGAAAAAACAATAAATAAATAAACCATTGGTTAATATGATTTTTTAAAAAGATAGAAGAAAACAAAATCACTAGTATTAAAAATGAAAGTGGTGAATATACCACTAATGAAGATGAAATCAGAGCAATTATTAGAAGTTATTTTGCCCAGTTACATGACAATATGATGACAAAATTTTGATGAAGAAATCAAAGCTACATATAGTCATGTGAAAAAAATACTCTAAATCGTTATTGATGAAAAAAATTCACATTAAACAAATTCCTGATTTTGCTTAGGACTAATCCTTTCCTTAACTGACCATCCTAAATTTCCTTCCTCCCACCTTTTCCCCTTTTGCTCCTATTTCCTTGTTTAGTGAAATTTCTTTCTGTACGTGTGTATATGTTTCTGTGTGTGTGTTTGTGTGTGTGTGCATGCATTTCTTCGTTTGACAAGTTCAAATGAGAGTTAAATGTCAGCAGCTTCTAGGAAACTGTCTTTTTTAAAAAAGATAACTGTTTATATACACTTATTATGTGAGATAATTTTCCTTGACTTTTCTCCCCTCCCAAAAAAAGTATTTTTTTCTCCCTCTTTTTCTAGTCATTTCTTAAGATCATCAAGACACAGTGTAATGCCTCCCAGGCCATATCTAATTGGACTACTTCTGTGGCCCCTTATGATGCTAGGAGTTCAAAATGGACACATGTATCATCTCCCTTTATTAAAATGTAAGCAGTTTACATCCTCTTTAGTCTTTTATTCATTGTCCATTCATGTTTACCATTTTGTTTCTCTTAACTCCTGTGTTTGAACTTCAAAGATGTAACAGAGCTCCAATCTTTTCATCAGGATTGTTTCTACTTTATTAAAAATCCATATTTTCTTCAGGATTATGGTCTGTTTTGCTGGGTAAGTTGTTTTTGGCTATAAGCCCACATCCTTTGCATTCTGGAATATAATATTCCAAACTTTCCACTCCTCTATGGTGTTGGCTGCTAAATTATATATAGTCTTGACTATGACTTCTTAGTATTTGAATTGTTTCTTTCTGGCTGAATGTAGAATTTTTTCTTTGACCAAGAAACTCTGGATTTTGATTCTGACTAATGTTTCTAGGAATTTCCATTTATGGATTTCTTTCAGGAGGTGATCAGTACATCCAGGAGATCTAAACAGTTTCCATATAAGGTTCTTGAAATATGATACTTATGCTATTTTTTTGTTGTAGTCCAATGATTTTTTTTTAAAGCAATCATGGTTAAGTAACTTGCTCAAGGTTACATGGCCAGTTATTTCTGGGTAGGTGCTAAGTGTCAGAGCCCGGATTTGATCCCCAGGTCATCCCGACACTGGAGCCGGTGCTCCTACTCGCTGTGCTACCTGGCCGCCCCTAGTCCAATGATTCTTAAATTTTTCCTCCTCTTTTTTTTTTTTTTAAACTTTTTGGAGGGGAGAAGGTAGGGCAATTGGGGTTAAGTGACTTGCCCAAAATCACACAGCTAGTTATTTGTGTTAAGTGTATGAGGCCGGATTTGAACTCAGGTCCTCCTGATTCCAGGGTCAGTGCTCTATTCACTGCGCCACCTAGCTGCCCCCCTCCTCTATTTTTTAGATCAGTCATTTTTGCTATATCATGTTTTCTTCTATTTTAAAAAAAAATTTTGGTCTTTTGATTTTGTTTTGATATGTTTTGTCTATATTGTTTTGTCTTTGTTTTGCTATTTGTCTTGGAGAGTTCTTATCTTCTTTTGTTCAGTTCATTTTCAGGGAGTTTGTTGACTTGAGTGAGGATTTGTTACCTCTTTTGCCAAGCCATTAATTCTCTTTCTAAATCTTTCTTCCATAGCCCTCATTTCTTTTCTAATTTTTTCCTCAAGTACTCTCATTTTACTTATAAAAACAGTTTAAACTCTTAAAAAAACAAAACAAATCTCTTTCATCATCCCTTCCAGGAATTCTGGTTGAGTTTATACCCAAGTTATGTTTTTCTCTGAGGTTTTACTTATAGATGTTTTTGAATTATTCTCTTTTGGCTTTGTGTCTTGAGTGTTCCTACCACCATAACAACTTTATATGATGGGATTTTTTCATTTGTTTACTCTTTCTTCCTACCAACTTCCTGACCTTGGACTTGAAGTTAAGACCTGGGCTGTCTGAACTTCTGGAGGGAAGGTCTGGTCCTGCTACTGTTTTCTTGGGGTACTGAGTGTTGTGTTAGTCTGCTCTCAGGGACAGCTCAGGTTAGAGTCCTATAAGCTTTCAATGAACTCAGAGTGGTTTAATCCAGGGCAGAGTCTGCTCACTGCCCTCTTTTCTGAGCTCTGTAAGTTCTTTTTTTTTTTTTTTTTTAAAGCAATCGGGATTAAGTAACTTGCTCAAGGTTACACAGCCAGGTGTTTCTGGGTGGGTGCTAAGTGTCTGAGCCTGGATTCGATCCACAAGTCATCCCGACAGTGGAGCTGGTGTTCTTACTCGCTGTTCTACCTGGCCGCCCCTATAATTTTTTGCTTTTTTTTTTTGGAGGGGCAATCGGGGTTAAGTGACTTGCCCAAGGTCACAGCTCTGTGAGTTCTTAACCTGGATTTTGCTCTGTGTAAGAATAAACTGCTGCCAGACTCAGCTGGGAAGTTCTGCTGCTTCAGAGTAACAAAACTATAGGCTTCCTTTTGGTCTGTAATTCCTGTCTGGTTATTCCTTGGTAAACTTTAGACTCAACTAGATGTTGGAACAAGTGACCCTGGGCAGGTCACTTAATCCTGTTTGTATCAGTTTCCTCATTGTAAAATGAGCTGGAGAAGAAGATGGCAAAACCACTCTAGTATCTTTGCCAAGAAAACCTCAAATAGAATCACAAAAAGTCACATGCAACTGAAATAAACTACTGAACAATAAAGAAACTGGAACTTAGACCCAGCTTTGATGCTGGGGTTTGAACCAAGCCCCTAGGGCCTACTTCTGAACTTGTTACTCTCTCCATATACTGCCTGGGGGCTGCCACTGCTCAGAATGCCACCCTTGAGCACATATCCCCTCCTCCATCCACCCTGGATCTGTGATCTATACCTGGCTTCAGCAAAGCTTCCTGGTGGCACCAGTTTCCATTGTGGTGCCCTTGTATGAATCTGGGGCTTCCTCTTACCAGGCTAGACAACCTTTCCTTGACTCATGGAGTTCTCCACTCTCGTCATTCTTCTGGCCAGACCCAGCCATCTCCACTGTTCATAGATGTTTTTATCCTTATGTTGACCTGGGCTGGAAATGTGACTTATTAAGATTTTTTCTTTAATTTCCCCATCATCATTTGATCTGGTACATTTTCTAGATCTGTTTCAAGGAGATAGGGTGGAAAGGAACGCTGCTCTCCTCACTGTTACTTTACTATCTTGGCTTCATCTTCTTCCTTGATTCAGACACAAGCATTAAAATATACAAAGAACAAAGAAGATAATTTATTTGAAACTATGAACTTGTTATATTGCTTTTTAGATATTTTATTGAAACTCTTCTTGCATATTTGTCACAGCCCACAAATGCCCCACCTCCCTCCCACTAAGAAGCCTCTTCTTGTAACAGTTACGGTCAAATCAAAGAAATCCGTATATTGGCCAACTTGAAAATGTTTGTATCATTTGGCACCTTTAGGTCATTACTCTTTTCCAAGAGGTGAACAGCATATTTCAACATCAATATTCTCTTGAAGTCATGATCATTCATTGTGATGATCAGGATTTTGTAGTCTTTCAGAATTATTCTCATTTACAGTATTGTGGTCATTTTGTAAATTGTTCTCCTGGTTCTTCACATTTTATTCTGTCACCTAATTCATATCTTCTCATGTATCTTTGAATTCAGCAGATTCTTAATTTCTTATACAATAATTTTTCAACACTTTTATATAACTACTCTTTGTTCAGCCATTCTTCAGTTGTTGGGTGGCTATTTTGTTTCTAGATCTTTGCTACAGCAAAAAGTACTGCTATGTTCTTGTACACATAGACCCCTTTCCTCTTTCTTTTATCTCTTTAAATACATGCCTCATTTTCTGGGCACAAAGGTATTTTCTACGTTTTAGCTCTTTTACATTTTAGGATTTTTGAGGTCTAGTTTTAAATTGCTTCCCAGGATGGTTAGACCAACTCACAGCTTCATCAACAGTGTTTAGTATTCCTTTCTCCAATAACTGTCACTTTCATCTTTTGTCATGTTTTATAATCTGATGGGTGTGAAGTGGAACCTCCAGTTGTTTTAAATTTGTATTTCTCTTATTAATGATTGGGGGTATTTTTTGATATAGTTGTTGATAGCTCATTTTTTTCCCATTTGAAAACCATTTTTATGAGTTCTTTCAGATTATTATTAGAGACACTGAGTAGGATTTTATTTTATTGTACTGTGAGAATAGTGCTCAGCATTCAGGTCCGAGGCCAAGGACCTTTTCTTACTCATCCTTCTATCTTCAATAGCACCTGGCACTGTGCCTTCCTAGGCATTCAGTGATTATTTATTGTATCATTGCAAGGGCGACAGAAAAACATTAATTATGACACTTTCAGATTAGCCTTCAAGTTATATGTTGGCCTAGGTAGCCACAGCATGGCTCACATCATACTTCCTAGTTTGACAGTCAGAGTATCATATGGGATAGCATCTAAAATCTTCTGGACATTTAGGTAGAAGAAGATGTTCTGTTTCTCTCTTACCTTACTTGTATGACCTGTCTCTGTCACAGAAGGAATTTAGGGTTGAATAAAGTAGTTTAATCTTCACAATTTTATGGATTTTTTGTGTTATACCTTCAGGTTTTTTAAATTATTGTTTAAATATATTATTGTCAAACCAAGTAACCCATAATTTCTAGGGTGATACCCACTTTCCTTTCTCAAAGCTGGGTACATTTCTCCTCTCAATGTCAGAAATTTCTCTGCTTCAGGATGATTGGGAATGATGGTTTGGTGTTCAGCAGTGAAATCTGTCATTCTCTTGGTACCTTGAATGTACATGTGCTCAGACCTTGCAAATTTTAAGTACAGGTTGACCTCTCCCTCTAAAGATCCCCTCAAACTTTTGCTTTACCAAAGGTTTCTTCCAAATAACTCTGGGAACCTGTTAAAATAATAAATTATACAAATTTTATTAATATACAACTTTTGAGAAACATATATATTGAGTAAAGGTAGGCTTATTGATATATCTATCTATGTTGCTAAAGATAGAAATCTAAAAAATATTGTACTTTTCTTCATTTTTTTCCCCTTCATCACAACTGAAAGCTAGTACAGTCAAATGTTGGCATCTTTTATTTTCAGGAGGAAAAAAGGTGAAAAAGAAATAAATCTGCCTTTTTGTTTTTTTCCTTTGTTGAGGGAAGGAAAATTTTATTGACCTGCCAAGATATCAGAAAAATTACTTTTTATTTACTTTTTGGTTAATATTTAGCAATGGGCTAATATATTCAGTGGTTGATTGTCATATTAGTTTATTTTTAATGAGCTTAGTATTGAACATACATCACAACAGGAATCACATTCCTATTCACACGTAAAGACAGTTGAAAGAGAATCATGAAATGACATCTGTTTGATATGTTCAGGACACAGCAGACAGCTTCCCATCTTAAGGGCCCTGTAGGAAGAGGGAACAGACTTGTTTTGTGGCCTCTCAGGATAGAACAAGAACTAGCAGTGTCAGGAAGCCAGGAACAGATTTCAGCTGATGGTGAAAAGAATGCCCAATCAGTGCTGTTCAGCTCCGGAATAAGGCTGCCCCATGAAATTATTTGTGGGAGATATTGTGGAAGATATTCACCTTTACGGAGGGGGTTGGACTGGACAATCTCAGAAGCTCCTTCCTTAATTCTATAATCCTAGAACTCAGTAAGATTAATGTTTCTTGGTGTTAGATGATCAGATGATTCAGAGATAAGGTTCATTCTTATCAGCTTTGTTGTATGTCCAGGTCATTTCCACAGTTATTCCAGTGTAGGTTCCAGATCATTCAACCTCATTTCCTTTTTCTGGAAAAGTTAAATATATCTTAACAAAAACTGATTTCGCTCCTTCGCTCCTCTCCTCTCCCCCCACACCCCCATAAATAAATAAATAAACCTTTCACACAGAGAATGAAAGTGCCAGAGTCTAATGGAAAAGGATAGCCCTGGGCTGTGAGTTAAAAGACTTGGGTAGTTAGTGGTCATGGCCCTGCTGCTGACTTGCACTGTGGCCTTCGGCAAATCACTTAACCTCTTTGGGCCTTAGTTTCTTCATCTATAAAAATCAGGTTGGACTAAATGACCCTTTCTAACCCTAAATCTATGATCCTCTGCAAGTTTCCTTTCCTCTCTGGTTCATTATTTTACCATCTTTCAAATGAGTGGGTTGCCCTGTATTATGTAGTACTAAGTTTCCTTTCAGCCCTAAGATTGTATGTCTTTTTTATAGTTCCATCCTGAAGGCACTTAAGCTGTAATGGAGAGACATCCCATATAGAAAATGAAATTTATTGAACAGAGCAAGTGACTTGACATTCGACAGCAACAGAATAGGAACAGTCCTGTTTGGAAGTGAGATTGTAGCCTTGTGCTTTGTTCTTAAATACATAGCACTTAGAGATTCCAGGGTGTTTACTGTTTATGTCTCACTTTGGCATTCATTAGCTTATCTAATATTGTAACATCCCTGAGTATATGATAAAGGCAGTAGTATCCCCATTTTACTTATATCCAGAGGTGGTATAATGGATAGATGCCTTAGAGTCAGGATGACCAGGGTTCAGGTCCTATATTGAACACATAGTGACTGTATGATCCCACTTAACCTGATTTGCATTTGTGAAAAGTTTCTGCAGTGTGAGTTCCCAACAGAGATGAAATCACAGTTATGGGACATCCTACTCCAAATGAGGTCTTATTGTAAGTACTTCTTCTAACAGTAGAGATTGTAACCTCTCCTGGTATATTGCCAAGGCAGTATTCACAGCACTGATGGCAACTATGGATATGCCAGCATAGTTCTGAATTGCAAAATATAACAGACTCTCCATATAGAAAACAGAAGCACAACATTTATTCAGACACCAGAAAGCCAAATCCCAACACCAGAAAACCAAATTCATCATAGTAACAAAGAAATCCATACACGGTATCATCTCAGGGAGCAACAGCATTCCTAGTTGTCTCCTTGCCTGCGTCCTTTCCTCCCTTCTTTTTAACTGTTCTGACTCCCAGCTTCCTCTGGGCTCTTCTCCACCAGTTCAGCAAGCTCCTCCCACCACAGGCTCCACGTGATTTCATTTGGCCTATTAAGGGACAGAGAAGATTTTCAAATTCCCATTATCATTACACCTGACCTCATCCTGTGTGATTCTCATGACTTCCTGTAAACCCTCCATTAAAGAGCCAACAAATATGCTTAGAGGTTTTCCTCTGGTTCTGTTAATCTTTTATGGGATCTTGTGGGATTATATGGAACAAGTACTCACGCTAGTGCTCTATTCTGTTATCCTTTACTCTTGTTACATGATTGATCCACCTGTCTTTTCTGGTAATGTCCATTCTCGATATGTCTCAAGCCATGTTTCACGTGCACATCACTGTATCCTGCTTGTAGCTCCCACTAGTCTTTGCACTACCCTTTATGTCACTTGTAGTTTTGATTCTTCTGAGATTGGGATGTTCTGTGATTTATAGTCATATTTCATCACAGAGAACCCATTTTACAAATAATACTTTACTTATAATACAAATAATATTTTACTTAATGATTTGTAAACCACTTTATGTATATATGTTGTAGCCCCAGCTCCGTTAGGTATAGTAAGTATTGTCCTTATTTTTAGAGAGTAGGCAACTGAAGCCCAGAACAGGAAAATTTCCTGCTTAATCTTCCAAGAGCTAGTATTGGCCAAAGCTGGGGCTCAAACCCATGTGTTCATGGCACTGAGTCTATAGTGAAAAGCATCTTGCTGCCTTACAGGCTGGTGTTCATCCTTCAGACATCCTGGACATACCCCATTAAAAATTTCTCAGCTTGAGGTACTTTCCTGCCTTGTTCTTTTAACCTGTTGGTTATCTTCTTCATTAATCTCCTGATTAGCAAACCCAGTATGGTTGTTTTTTATTTTTAATATAGTAAGTGGCCCCCCCTGGGATGTAAACTCCAGGACCTGTCCCTGGGCTGCTAATGTTTGTTTTCTTTGCCCCTTGAGCCTGCCTCTGCTATAACATTCGCCGTCTGTGTTAAGTAATCCTTAAGGTACTACTTTTATTATGTCATAAAAAGTGCATGGCAAATATATTATAACTCATGGACTTTGTTTAGAAATGAACGGATAATTTATTGAGTGTGTTACATGAGCCTTGCCCCCTTTCCCAGTGCAGCAGAGACTCAGGGCTCACTCAGGAGTGTCTACTGAGAGCGCCCCCAGCCCGTGACACATGGGGGATGGAGGCACAAGGTTGGCTAGAAATTACATCATAGTTTATGTACTCAATAAAAATTTAATTAAGTCATTACAGGAATTGCAGTCATCATTTAACCCTCTGATTTCTTCTGTTGAGTTTATTATTAAACATTCAGTAATACCAGTCACCAATTCTTGATGGCCTATAAAATATCTGCATGGATTTTAATAGCTGAATAAATGGGAAAATATGAGTAACTGACAGAAAAGGAACCTTTCCTTGTGGTTTTGCTCTATGGACTTTTATAAAAAAGCAAAGCATTGTGAAAAGGGATAGCAGCTGAGGGGAAAAACAGCCTGACGCTGTCTGGTGGGGAGTGCTTGTCTGCTGTGTGCATTTGTATGTGTACAGGGCTGTACTCTGTGTATGACACAGAAAGAAGCATGTACTTGTCCAAAAGAGGAGAGAATGAGAGCCCTTGCAGCAGCAGCAGCAGCAGAAGCAGCAGAGAAATGGGGAGCTTGCCCACCAGTAGAGAAAACTACAGACACACCAGGCTGGCATGGGAGATGTTTCAGCATTCTACATTTTTGGGCTGGCTGGAAGGGCCTGGGTTATTTCAGTGACCAGCCCTTAGAAAGCCACTATCTGCCTCACATTTTAGCAGACAATCATATGTAGTGATCAAACTGTTTGCCACTCCCTTCTCACAAGGTCTCATTTCACGATCTAATCCAACCTGGCTGATATTTTAGGAAAACCAGTTCCCAGGGGCAGCTAGAAGTGAAGGAGGAGACTCTCTAGGTACAGAATGGCCAGTTAGCCAACTAGTCATAAGGGAAACGCCACAACAAAAGTGGGGTTGGGCATGATGAAGAGAACTAAATATATGACATGAGATCAATCTGAGCTATTAGGATTTTCTTATTAATACTCAATTTTGGCTGATAGACAGCTCTTACTATTACTTGTCCTGTCCTGTCACCCAGAGAGCTCTAGGAATTTCTCTGTGGTTGGTATGTTTTTTGTTTCCAATGTGAATATCAAAATTACCATACATGTCCTAAGTACCTATCACATATAGGACCCTGTCCTCAATGTTGGAGTCAAGAAAAAAAGAGGGTGGAGAGGAATGAGAGATGTGGTTCTTGCTTTCAGAGACCTAACAGGTTAATAGGTGAGATGATACATGTAGAGAGACAGATATAACACTGGATAGAAGGACTCTGAGAGCCTACAAAGTGCCTTTGGAGAAACATAGAGGCTACTTATGTGTCAGTAGTGGGGGAGGAGATAGAATTATTGTGTAAAGACAGAAATGACAAGATTTGGTGACTGACTGGATATATGCAGTGAATGATCATGAGTAGTCAGGGATGACACCAAAGTTGTGAACCTGGGTGACTAGGAGGATGTTGCCCTCCAGATTAACAGAAAGTTCAGAAGAGGGGTGGTTTTGTGGGAAAAGATCATGTTGTTTTTTGGACCTGTTGGGTTTCAGATGCATGTAGAACATCCAGTTTGGTGTCATGCTCTTTCTACCAAATCACTTGGAACTTTTTAGTAGACAGTCTTTATGAGTTTCTTTTTTGCTTGCCAAGCAACTCCTTGCTAGACTTGGAGGATAGACACATAATCAGTCATTGAACCTGTTAAATCCAGTGATTGATTTGAATGGTTAGAGCCTGCCAAAAATTGTGTTCCACCTATGAAAATTTTATGAGGAGCCATAGAAAAGACTAGGGATGACTGTATGGATATGGTGGTGATCTGCATACAGAAAGTAATTGAACCTATGGGAACTGATAGAGAGCCCAAGACAGAACTTGGGATACACCCACAGTTATTAGGCATGGTGTGGATGACAAATGATTGCTAGGGCAATGTGTTAGGAGGAGGAACAGGACAGAGCAGTATCATAGAACCCAGAGAGAAGAGGAGGTCAGCAGTGTCAAATGTGGTACTGAAAGAGGTCAAGAAGGATAAGGATGGAGAAGAGATTTAGATTTAGTGATTAGGGATCATGGGTAAGTTAGGAGGGAGAGAACAATTTTAGTTTTGTGATCAAAAGCCAGAGGAGATTATGAAGAAAGTTGAGAGGAAAGGAAGTGAAGGAACCATGGCTTTTTCAAGGAGTTTTGTTGAAAAAGGGAAGAAAGATACAGGATGATTGCTAATCAGGGATAGTAAACCCTTCAGTAAGGATTTTTTTTTTTAATTTTGGAGGGGGGAGGGCAGGGCAGTTGGAGTTAAGTGACTTGCCCAAGGTCACATGGCTATTAAGTGTTAAGTGTCTGAACTAAGGTCCTCCTGACTCTAGGGCTGGTGCTGTATTTACTGAGCCACCTAACCACCCCAGGATTTTTTAAAGATGGGAGAAATGTGGGCATGTTTGTAGGTAACAGAGAAAGAATCAGTAGATGAGAAGAGGTTGAATTTAGAGGTGGGGATGATAGGGTAATATTCTAGCAAGGCAGGAGGAAATGAGGTCAAGGATACATGTAGAGGGGTAAAAAGGGATGTTTCTTCATCAGAGACAAATGAAGAATGAAATATAGTGGGGAAGGGATGTCAGGGGATTGTAAGATAAGTAAAGGTTGTGAGATAAGGACAGATGGAAAAGTATTATGCCCTATTAGTCCCAGTAAGTAATTTTTGTTTGCTCTTTTTTGTTTTAAGTGGCACTGTGTGCAGCTCTATAAAAAAATAAGATCCAAGTCTTCCCCTCTAGGAGTTTACAGACAATTTAAAAACACATTACATGGATTAACAGGGCAAAGGAATGTCTGATTTGTTGCCCATGTGGCTTAGAGAAAGAATACCTTTCTATGGGTTTGGGACTTGAAGGGAGACTTCCTGGGCTTGAATTTGCCTCTTGAAGACTGGATAGGTTTGGCTAGGCAGAGATGAGGGGAAGGTCATGCTCATTAAAGGGAATAGCACAAGTAAAATATTGGGTCAAATGTGATATGTTTGGGGGAGAGTGAGGAAACCTTTTTTTGTATTCCCTGTGTATAGTCTTTCTCTCTGTTTATAAATTGAGGGTGTTCTTGGTGCTTTAAGGAGGCCTGCATTCTGATTCAATTTTCGCAGATTCCCCACTTCTCAAGTGCTTTAAAATTATTTGGTATGGCTATTCCTTTTTTTTTTTTTAAGGTGGTTGGAGTTAAGTGACTCGCCCAGGATCACACAGCTAGTAAGTGTCTAAGGCCAGATTTGAACTCAGGTCCTCCTGACACCAGGGCTGTTGTTCTCTCCACTGCACCACCTAGCTGTCCACTGTGGATATTCCTTGAGAGGGCATCATGCTGTGGAAAGTACTAACTTTGAAGTCACAGGCCTTGAGTTTAAATCCCAGCTCTGCCACTTAGTATGGGACAAGTCACTTGAATTTCAGGGAGCTAACAGTCTAATAGGTGAGATGATACATATAAGTACTTGTTGACACTTATTTTTATCATCTGGGATATTGGACTAGATAGTCCCTAAAGTGCCTTCTGAAACTGCTCCATAGTCTTTAAATGTTATTAGTCTTTATTTAGTGCTCTTCTACTGCCAGATAGCTCTTAAAACCTAGTTAGGGTGGTCCTTGGAGAATTGACACCTAGTCCATCACCGAACCTATGGTATTGAATGATGAAAACCTGTGAGAATTATGCTACTGGCAATCACTTGTGAGAATCCTGTTACCTCTAGGAGGAGATCTTTAGGAGAGGCAGAACTAAGGAAGCAGATGGATTAGATTTACTCTAACAGAGTGAAGAAGCTAAAAATTGATTGGTAGAAAATTTGATTTTTACTCAGGGAACTGCCATTGTATCACTTAGGGCCGTTAGAGCTAAGAGAAGACCATATTGTTTTGGGCATTTTTTTCCTTTCCTTTCATTTATACTTTTGTTTTTGCCATTTTGTCTTGACAGGTAAATTCCTATATCCTGAAGAAGAACATGCTAATCATGACAAATAATTTCTATGCAGGAATCTTGGGATATGATGAGGTAAGAACTTTAGTCAGACCATGGACATGTGATACTGACCTACCTCCATAGTTACATTTCCTGCCAATAGCCATCAATGGATTGTGCTGATTAGTACTCCAGCACTAATTATTGGTGCTGATTTCATCATAATTCTTAACTAGCATTTTTGAGATTGCTTTAGACCCAGCCCTATACTTGGTGGTAGGGATATAGTGGTAGGGATATAGAGCCCTAGTCCTTGGCCTTCAAGGAGCTCCCCTTCTGATTTTGGAAGATAGGATTTGTAGTGTAAAATGATATCCTTAATAAGATGAATCTATGTTACCTAACTGAGGGACCCTCACTGGCATATGGCAATTCTACTCATTCAACAGAAACAGTTCTCTCCAAAGTTACCAATAATCTTTTTATTGCCAATTCTAGTGGTTTTTTCTTAATCCTCATCCTTGATTTCTCTGTAGCCTTTGATGCTGTCAATCACCCTCTCCTCCTGGATTCTCTCTTCTTTCCAGGTTTTCATAACACTATTTTCTTCTGCTTCTCTTCCTACTTGTCTGGTCACTCCTTAGTCTGCTTTACCAATTCCTTGGTCACATCCACAAGGCTTTGTACTGGACTGCCTTTTCTTCTCCCTCTGTATTTATTTGATGATCTTATCAGATTCCATAGATTTAATTATCATTTCTGTGCAGATGATTCTTAGATCTGTTTAATTCAGCTCTTAATTTCTCTGCTGATTTCCCATTGTGAAGCTCTAGCTGCCTATTAGACATATTGAATTGAATATCTCATAAATATATTGAACCCAACACATCTAAAACTGAACTCATTATCTTTCCTCAAAAACCCTCCCTATTTCTGTCAAGTGCACCAACATCCTCCCAGTCAACCAGTCTCACAAGCTCAGCACCATCCTTGACTTCTCACACTTAAGCCCCCATCCAGTCTGTTGCCAAGCTTGGCCATTGTACCTTCATAACAGTTCTTAATGTGTGTTCCCTCTCTTCTGACAGCTGCCACCTTGGTAGAACCCTACACCACCTCATGCCTGCCCTGGACTATTGCAATAGCCTTCTTGTTGATCTCCCAGACTCAAGTCTCTCTCTGAGGTGGAAAGTCCATCCTCCACTTAGCTGACTGTGTTAATCCTCAATAAACTCCAGTGCCTTTCTTATCTCCAGGATCAAATATAAGATCCTTTGACGTTTTTTTTTTTATTGCTTTATTAACGAATAGTTTACATCATTCATTTCCACAAGATTTTGAGTAACAAATTTTCTCCCTGTTTTTCCCCTGCCCACCACCCCAAAATAGCAATCCCACTGGATATCCCCTCCTCTAATCTGCTCTCTCCCATATCTTCTCCCATACCCCCTCCAACTTTACAGAAGGGCACAGTGGATCTCTATGCTACAGTGCCTGTATGTCTTATTTCCTAGCTACATGTAACCTATTATAATAATAGAATATATATAATATATATTTTTTAAACATTTGATTTTAAAACTTTGAATTCCATATTCATTCCCTTCTTCCCTTGTCATCCACCATTACTGGGAAGATAAGCAATTCGGTATAGGTTGTATATGTGTAGCTATCCAAAACATTACCATAGTAGATATATTGTAAAAGACTGACTATATTTCCCTCCCTCCTATCCCACCTCCCACTTGTTCTATTTTCTACTTTGATCCTGTTCCTTTTCAAAAGTGGGTGCTTCCAACTTCCCTCCCCTCCATCATCCCCCCCTCATCCCCTTCCCCCCTACTCTCCTGTAGGGTGAGATACCCTATTTAGTGTGTATGTCATTCCCTTCCTAAGCCAAATTCAATGAGAATAAGGTTGACTATTTTGCCTTCCTGTTCTTCCCTTCCATTGTAACCATTTTCCCTTGCCTCTTCTATATGAAATAGTTTACCCCATTCTTTCTCTCCCCATCTCCTCTCATTATATTCCTCTCTCACCTCTTAATTTAACTTTTTAAGTATCCCTTCCTATTCAATTGGTCCTGTGCCCTCTGTCTATGTATTCCAGTACACATATAAACACACACTCACATGTGTATTCATATGCTTCTATACAGACATATATGTATGTATGTATATATACATACACACACATATATATGTATACATATAAAAACACATACATTTCTATTCCCTTCAACTGTTCTCATACTGAGAAAAGTTTCATCAGTTACGATTATTGTTTTTCCATGTAGGGATGTAAATAGTTCAACTTTGATAAGTTCCTTATGATTTCTTTTCCCTGTTTGCCTTCTCATGCTTCTCTTGCTTCTTGTATCTGAATGTCAAATTTTCTATTCAACTCTGGTTTTTTCATCAAGAATGCTTGAAAGTCCTCTATTCCACTGAATGACCATATTTTCCCCTGAAACATGATACTCAATTTTACTGGGTAGGTGATTCTTGGTTTTAATCCCAGCTCCTTTTACCTCCAGAATATCATATTATAAGCCCTTTGATCCCTCAGTGTAGAAGCTGCCAGATACTGGGTTATCCTGATTGTGTTTCCACAATATTCAAATTGTTTCTTCCTGGCTGCCTGTAATATTTTCTCCTTGATCTGGGAATTCTGGAACCTGGCTATAATATTCCTAGGAGTTTTCTTTTTGGGATCTTTTTCAGGAGGTGATTGGTAGATTCTTCCAACCACTGTTTTGCCCTCTGGTTCTAAAACATCAGGGCAATTTTCCTTGAGAATTTCTTTAAGATGTTATTTTCTTTAGTCAGGCTGTTGACTCTCATTTCATAATTTTCTTGCATTGTTCTCATTTCTCTTCCCAATTTTTCCTCTGTTTCTCTTATTTGGTTTACAAAATCCTTCTTAAGCTCCTCTATGGCCTGTAACCAGCTAGTATTTTTCTTGGAAACCTTTGGTGCAGGAGTTCTGACTTCACTGTCTCCTCCTATTACATGCTTTGATCCTTTTTGTCCCCAAAATAGGAGTGTAAATTTGGGTTGCTCTGTTTGTTTTACTTCCTTTGCCTGCTCATTTTGCCACATAATTACTTGATTTGGGGGCTTTTTGCCACAGTAGGACTGTGCTACCAGACAGGGGAGCTTTGTACCAAATGCTGGGTTTTTTTCAGCTGCTGAAGGTATTAGTTGGGTGCCCTCTACGAAGCCTCCACATGCTCTGGCAAGCTGGTTGCACACCCCAGGACCTCCACCCTAGACAGCAATCCAGATCCAAGCAGGTTAAATCAAGAGCGATTACCCCTCAGACTGGTTGCTTGGTCCCCCTGCAATCTGCAGGCCAGGAGCTGAAGCTGCCATGTGGCAGCGGCTGCATGGCCACTGTTCCTCAGCTGCTTCTTGCCTGGGGGGAAAAGGCTGACTGCACTCCCAGCTACTGGATCCCAATGTCCACATTGTGCTGACCTCTTACTTTGTCCTTGGCATCTATGTGTTGATAATTCTGGAAACCCCCACTATTGCTGGTGATCTGAAGTCCCTCTAGCTGGTGCCTTGTCAGGCCCACCCTGAGGCTAAAACCTGCAGCTCGTGTGGGGCTGGGGTCTACTCCCAGACCACTGCTCTGGCTGCTACCTGCTGGCCTGCTGTGCTGTCCTCCGTGGGAGGTTAGCTTCTCTGTGTCATTTTGTGGGTTCTGTAGTTCCAAAGTTTGTTCAGTCACCTTTTTTTTTTTTTTTAAAGCAATTGGGGTTAAGTAAGTTGCTCACGGTTACACGGCCAGTTTTTTTGTATGGTTGTTAAGTATCTGAGACTGGAACCGATCCTGAGTCCTCCTGACTCCAGGGCTGGCGCTCTTACTCACTGCACCACCTGGCCACCCCAAGAGTAACCTTTTACATGAATTGGAGGAGGTGGGAGCCGGAGCCCCACGGAAGTCCTGTTTCTTCTCCCCCATTTGACTTTTAAAACTCTTAACAGACTAGCTCTTGCCTACCTTTTCAGTCTTCTGATACTTTACACCCTTCCACATGCTCTGTGCTCCACTAACCCTGGCTGTACCTTTCATAGAACGTTCCATCTCTCCTGCTTCCAGGTCTCCCCACTGGCTACGCCACCCTTCATCTCTGCCTCTTGATTTGTCTGCTTTTGTTTGACTTAGTCTTACAATTCAGAATCCTGTGCCTTCCAGAAGTTCTTTCCCAGTCATCTTCTGCTCCCGCACTCCATCCTTGTGCCTTCCCTCTAAGATCACCTCAAGCCTAACGTGCACGTAGTTGTTTGCATGTCGCCCCCCTTCGGTGTGAGCTCCTTGAGGGCAGACACCCGTTTTCCTTTTCTTTGTATCCCTGTTGCTTGATGCTCTGTAAATGCTTAATGGTACTTGTGGACTTGAATTGATCCTCCCTATTGATTCTCACTCATCTCTTACTGACTTTTCCAGACTTTCTTTTTAGGTCTCCCACACCACCCCTAACTCATGCTCATAGCTGAGAATCTTGCCAGTTTCTTCTGAGAAAATAGAGGAGCATTTGCCTTGAACTCCCTCTTACCTCCTCTATATCTCACAACATTTTGATATCATCCCACTCTCTGTAGTATGGTCCTTCCCTCTTCCAGGGCCAACCCCTCTACATCTATCCTCAATTCCATGCCCTCCTGTTTTTTCTAGCAGTTTGCCCTGACACTGTCATCCCCCCTCTCTTTTATCTTCAGTCTCTCCCTGTCTTCTGGTTCCTCCCCTACTGGCTACAGTCACTCCTGTGTCCCTCATCCTTATGAAGCCATCTCAGAACCAACCATCTCCTCATACTTTCATCCTATAGCTCTTCCTTTTTCCAACAAACTTTTAGAAAATGCTGTCCGGGGACAGCTAGGTGGCGCAGTGAATAGAGCATTGGCCATGGAGTCAGAAGGACCTGAGTTCAAATCGACTTTCATTAACACTTACTAGCTGTGTGACTTTGGGCAAGGCACTTAAACCCAATTGCACTGTTCCCCTCTCCAAAAAGACCAAAAATAAAATGCTGTCTACATTCCTCTCCTCTTATTTCTTAGTTCTTTGAAGTCTGGCTTCCACTAATCTGAAACTGTTCTCTCAATAGTTAACTCTTACCTCTTCGTTGTCAGATCTGGTGCCCTTTTAAAAATTCTGATCTTTCTCAACCTTTCTCCAGTGTTTGACACTAGATTTTTATACTTGTTATATCTGTTGGTCCTCCTCCTAGCTATCTGACTGCTTCTTTTCAGTTTGCTGGTTTATCATCCATATTATACCCCCCCCCAACTTTGAGTATACCCTAAGTCTCTGTTTTGGGCACTCTTCTTTTTTTTTTTGGAGGGGGGGAAGGTAGGGCAATTAGGGTTAAGACCTTGTTGCCCAAGGTCACACAGCTAGTTTTTTGTTTTAAGTGTCTGAGGCCAGATTTGAACTCAGGTCCTCCTGACTCCAGGGCCTATGCTCTATTCATTGTCCCACTTAGTTGCCCCCTTTTCTTCTCTTACTGCAATCTGTCTCTTGGTGACCTCCTCCTCTGCCACTTATCTTTGAGGTGATGACTCTAACACTTAAATATCTAGCCCTAGTCCCAAGGTCTAGTCACATAATCCAGATTACCTACTAGACATTTCCAACTCACTATCCCATAGACATTGCAAACTCAGCATGCCCCAATAATTTATGAGGCTCACAGCTCCCCATCTTGAGCTCCTCCAGGAGTAATCAGGGTACTTTGCTTGGTACCCAAGAACTCTTACTTTTCAGCTCAGTCCTCTGTGACTCCAAAGTCATACTAGCAGAGCATACTAGTGTGGTATAGTGTAATGAACCTTGGTTTTGCAGTCAAAAGACCTGGATTCAAATGCTGATGCTGCTACTTTTTCATTCTCATTCACTCTGCATATCCAGTCAATTGCCAAATCTTATTTCTACCTCCATACCATCTTTCATATCTGTTCTCCTCACAACCCTAGTTTAGGCCTTATTTCTCACCTGACTATTGCTGTATCATCCCAGTTGATCTTTCTCCTTCAAGCCTCTTCACTTTCTAATCCATCCTCCAGATAGCTACAAAGTCAATTTCTTAAAGTGAATGTATCATGCCACTCCTCAGCTTAATAAACTCTACTGGCTCACTGTTATTTTTAGATTTAAAAAGCAAACTCCCCTGTTGGACATTCAAAGCCTTTTATAACCTGACCTCTTATTACCTTTTCAGTCTCGTTACATATTACTTCATTTCATTTATACTACAGTCCAGCCAAACTGGCCTTCTCACTGTTTCTCACTTATGCCACACTATTTCCTGTTTTAGTGCCTCTGCCCTGGTTGCTCTGTGCCTAGAATTCACTTCCTCTGTACTTTAATTCCTTAGAATTCCTTGTTTCCTTCAAAATTCAGTTTCACCTTCTCAATGAAGCTTTTCCTTCTCCTAAGATCATCGTGTATTTATTTATGTAGTGTTTCACTTCACTAGACTATAAGCTTTTCAAGGGCAGTGAGTGTTTTACTTTTGTCTTTATATTCTTAGCCTAGTGCCTGGCATATAGTAAGCCCCTAATAAATGCTTCTTGATTGATTGTGCCTGGTGGGTAACACAGTGGAGGTTGTTCTGGGGTCAGAGGGAGGAGAGTTGCCCAAGAGTTAGGGCTATCAAGGAAGGCTTTTTGAAATGTATGGGACTTGAGCTGGCCCTGGATTATAGGTAAAACTTAGATGAATAGATATGAGATGGTTAAATCCAGATGCCTAGCCCTACTGCCTTATTGATTCTTCAATCTTCTATCTAACCAGACTGGTTAAATTGGATATTCTGTTTGAAGGATAGTTAAAATTTACTGGGTAGTCATTTTCAAAGAATTATAATGAAATAAAATAGTCGGGGTTGGGGGCAGGGGGTGGGCAATAGTTTGCATTGATAGATAGATAGCATTTCCTTACCAGGTCATTTCCCACACCAGTGAAATTGCAGGAGTCCTGAAACAGGAAGCATAATTTTCTCTGTCTTTCATGATTCCAAGGGTACTTTTGAGACTTTCAATATCTTGTGGCCCAGCACTTAGCACAGTGCCTGACATATAATAGGCAATTAATAAAAAGCCTATTGATTATTGTGGCCATCACAGTCCCATGACTTTGTTTTCTAGGATTATATTTTCTCCTTGGCTTCTAGGTGGCTGGAAGTTTGCCAGTGACCTCCAGTGAACTATGGTGATGGTTCTGGGAGAGAAATAGTCACTTCACAAATGGAGGATGGCGAAGTTTATTAAGCATAGGGGTTCATGGCCCAAGGGGTTGTTAGCTCCCGCGGCTGAGCCCAAATGAAATCTCAGAGACTCAAGTTCTCAAGATGTTTTGTTTTTCCAGAGGTGGACTTGGATGGTGCCTTTATATTTCTTATAATATTTTTTTCCATTGGATTCTTATTTGTCCTCATTGTAGCAATCTGAGTAGGAGTTAGGCCGTCAAGCATTATCCCCATCTTATAGTCTAATCAAAAAGCATTAAAGTATCTTGCTTGTGCATAGCCCCAGTACGAGGCATTGTTGTGAGGGAGAAGAGAGTGACAAAAGAAGAGTAAGACATGATACTCGCTTTTTAACTTTCAGTCTTGCTAGAGGAACAATCAGGTGAAGTAGATCAGGCTAGAATTTTTAAGGAAAGAATGTAGGCTGGAGAGGTAAATTGGAAGATCATAGAAGATCAGAGTTGGAAGGGCACTTAGAGATCATTTAGTCTAAACCTTTGTGTTTCAGAAGAAGAAACAGATTCAGAGAGGGGAAGAAATGTGCCCTTTCCACACCTGGTCAGTGACAGAACTGAGACTAGAACCCAGGCCTCCTATCTCCCTGTGCAGTGTGATTTCTTCTTGGCCATATTACATCTAGCTTTGCTGTGAGAAACAGATGATAATAATGTGCATGAAAGTGCTGTAAAGTGTTAAATACTAGCAGAGGTGGAAGGTAAGTTTTTTGACTTACCACTATGACTGTTAAAAGAACCTTATTCTCCCTTTTCCTTCACTACCAGACTGCAGTGATTTCCAACCTGTTGCCCCATTCCCCCTCCTTCTTTCCTAAGATTGCCCCAGTTTGTTATGTGACACTGTTCCCTGGCTTTTTCTTCTTCATCTTCTTCTCTGTTCTCCCAGTCCTTGCAGCCTGTGTCTCACACTATATGAATATTCATGCCAGCCCCACTGCAGCCTGTGCCCAGGGCATCTCAGACACATGGACACAGGCAGTTTCATTAGCCAAGTGCTCAAAAAAACCCACAACATGCCTGAGCTTGTCCCTGGGCCTCAGCCCTGCCTTCTAGAGGAAGCTGGCTTCTTCCTTAGCTCCCAGGACAAGCTGTTGAATTGTGGGGGTGTTTATCAAGGGATGTTTGAGGTGAAACATTTTCAGCCAATTCATCAGCACCCACGAAGGGTATTTGTGACAGCAAAACTAGACTCTTGATGGATTGATGGATTGATCCTGTGGCCAACCTTCGTGTGTATATAAGTGTCTCTGAAGCCAGCAGTATGCAGCAGCTTTTCACAGCCACAGATCCATGGGTCTACTTTCATAGGATCACACATTTAAAAGTGAAAGGCACCCTAGAGGACATCTAGTCCAGCTCCCTCATTTTATAGGTGAGGAAACTGAGTCTCAGGTTAGGCAACTTGTCCAGGGTCATACAGGTGATGAGCAGCAGCAGCAGCAGCATTTGAATCTAGGTCTATTGATTGCAAATCCCAAGTTCATTTCACTATACCATACTAGTATGCTCTGTTAGTATGACTTTGGAGTCATAGATACAGAGTTCTTGGGTACCAAGCCGTGCACCCTGATTAGTTCCTGGAGGAGCTCAAGATGGAGAGCTGTGAGGAATACCCATAAATTAGGTTGTGCATCATCACCCATTGCAGCTCATGGTGATGTTTCTGGGCTCTCCTTTATTCTACATATGGGAAGGCTAGACTAGCCTGTACTGGCTAGTTCATACAGTTGGTTAAAAAAAATAGTGGTAATGAGACCACCATAGCAATTTCTAGCTCCATAGGGACCAAAGAAAAAGTCAGCCTCCATAGGATGGTTCCTATCCCTTGTGTTGGAAATATGTGCTGTTGTTCAAAGGGAAGGCAACATATAACGAGCAGAAAACTGTTTCCTGCACTTGTCAAGGAACATGCATTCTCTTCTCAGCTCTGCCATTTATTAATAGTATGATCTTGAACATTTCATTTCATTTCTTTGAGCCTCAGTTTCCTCATCTTCAGAATGGGGTTACCACATTACCTTCCTCACAAGACCGTTGGGAGAATCAAATGAGATGTTATATGTAAGTACTTTCTAACCATAAAGCTCCATACAAATGGGGGTTTGTACCACAGTTACAGATGAGTAAACCAGGAAGCATAGATCAAGGCTATCTCTGTTACCAAACACACAACTCTAACCATATGTCCTCTTGGTGGTGGAAGAGCATGTATTACTTTGACAAGTGGGAGACGCTGTGGGAAACACAGATGCAGAACCACTGCTGCTACTTCTCCACTTAGTGTCCCACACGGCTCTTTGCTGTCATGTCCTGGGGAAAGACTTCTGGGCTCTCATCCTGTCTGGGCCACTGACTTACTGTATCTCATTCATGAAATCTTGGAGATGGAAAAAACCTCAGAGGCCCCCCAGGATGCTCCACACCTGAACAAGAATCCCTGATATAGCATACCTAACAAAATGCTCCACTGGCCCTTACTTGGAAGACCTCCCTTACATGAAGGGAAACAGACCACCACTTAAGACAGCCCATTCCACTTTTAAATAACTGATAGTTAGGAAGTTTTTCCTTACTTCAAGTCAGCTGTAAATTCCATGTCTTGTTCCTAGTTCTGGCACACACACACCCTTCCTCCCCACCCCCCAAATGATAAATACTGAAGGTAGCTATCACATTATCCCTCTTTTCTCCGTAGGCTAAACATGCCCGGGGCCTACAGCCAACTATCATGACACAACTCTAGGTCTGTTACTGTACTTGTTGCCCTCCTCTAGATGCTCTCAACTCATCAGTGACCTTGAGAAAATGTGGTCCCAAGAATTGATCACAGTACTGCACATGTAGCTTGGCCAGGGCATGGGCAACCTTCTATTTCTTCCTTAGTCCTTGACACTGTACTGTCTGTTAATATAGTCTAAGATTACATTAGCTTTTTCTTCTAAGGACCTTAATGTCCTCCTCTGTAACATTAGGGAACTAGACTAGATGGTCTCTGAGGCTTTGTGTCTCTCTAGTAGGAATTCTTAACTTGGGGAGCACAGAGAGCCAGGGGATTGGTGGATAGATTTCAGGGAATCTCCCAACTTGGATGAGAAAAATATGTTACTAACTATATTTCAGCATAATTGTAACTATAATTCAGCATAATGTAATCTTATGTATTTTATCTTGTATCTTTAAAAATGATTCTGAGAAGGGTCCATAGACTTCACAGCCATCCACAACACAAAACAAAGATTAAGAATTCTTATTTTAGAGCATATTACCCTGGAGTCCCCAGCCATTTGTACTCCATAATGTAGTTTCATTTTATCCCTTCCAATGATGTAGCCTGTGTGTCCTTCCTCCTGTGACAGGAGGGGACAGCCTGGCAGAGACATTACTGCTCAGTGTCTGAGGAAGGAGCCAGGCCACACAGTGTTCAGAGGGTACCCACCCAGAGAGCTCATTGGCCCAGTCGTTTTGAGTTCTAGGGCACAGTGCCCTAGGCCTGAAGATCTATGGCTCAGGGCAATCCCCTCTATGTGAAACCAACTCTCAACCCCATTGTGTTACAGGGCATCCTGTCAGATGATCATGGGCTGGCTGCTGCAATCTGGAGGACTTTTTTTAACCAGAAATGTGAAGACCCCCGACAATTAGAGCTACTGGTAGAGTATGTGAGGAAGCAGGTAGGTGTTCCATCCCAGTACTAAACATCATTTTGTTTTTTGTTTCAGGAAACTGAATTATTTTTTTGTAAACTCTCTCTACCCACTAATATTAGGTGCAAACTCAGCAGATGTTATGCAGTGTTCAAAAATTAGAAATCTCTCTGGAAATTGCTACCCTCTCATAATTCTGTACCTGCTGCTGCTATCCTCAGAACTAGCTATCCTCTAAATTGCAAAGCTTCTATCTGAATCTTTGGCTTCTTTTCTGTGTCTTATATCTCTCCTTCCTCAGATTTCTACTGCCATTTTTTCCTAGATCACCACTCTACAGTTAGATACTCTCCTTTGTATCATAATTATTTGTGTTATTTTTCCTCCCATTAATTTATAGGTTCCTGGACAACAGGACCTGAATTATAACTATCTTGTATCCTCACTGCTTAGTATAGGATCTTTCACATAGTAGGCACTTAATAAACGTGGATCGGTTCTCCTGGCACTGATTATTTCCCTGTGTCCATAACTGCTGTGTTACCTGAGAACAGGGCAGCAATCTTTTGCAGTGACAAATACCATGGCTCCCTGGCTGACTGACTGGCCAGGCATGAGGGGATTTGAGGAGGTCAGATCAGTCACTAGTAAGAATTGGTTGAGAGCATGTTCTTTGCCCACATTGTACTTCAAGAGGAGAGGAGAGCAGCTTCTACCCTTAAAGAACTTCTTTTGTTTAGGAGATATGATTAACATGAAACCATCATTCATTCATTTATTCATTCCACAAATGTTTTTTGAGCATCTACTGGATTCTGAGCCCTGTGCTGTGTGCAGTGCTCTAAGAGAGAAAGACTTTAGGTAAAACTTGGTACTGGCCCTCAGGAAGCTCATAGTCTAGTGAGGAAGAGAACATAAATACAAGATAACTATGGTAGACAATCTTACATGATAAATAAATTAGAGATACAGGACAAAATGCTGTGTAAGATCTGAGGGGAAAAATCTTTGTGGACTATGGGGTCAAGGAAAGCTTCACTGAGATGATGTTTGAATTGAACTTTAAAGAACTGGACAAGGATTCAGCAGGCTTAAACAGGGAGGCTGGACATTCTAGGAATAAGGAACAGGATGAGAAAAGCCATGGGAAACCACAGGACATGTTTGTTAGACAAAGGGCAGTCCTGTTGGTTTGGAACATAGAGTGGAAAAGAAGGATGGCTTCAGATTGTGAAGAGCCTTAAATCCCAAACAATGGAAGGATAAAACAATACCTAAGTGATAAATCATGGACTTAGGTTTTAAGGCAGGGTTTCTTACCTGAATTAAAAAAAAAAATACTAGGTAGTTTCCTTTGCAATCATATGTTTTTTATTTCATTTTAAAACATTCTAAGGAGGAGTCAATAATTTTCACTGGGACAGAAAAATCAGTCAGTCTTCCTCTCCAGACTGTAGGAATTCAGAGAAGGGAGAGATCACTGGAGTAGGCAGAAAAGGCATCCAGTGTGGATGGGACTGAGACACAGTGGTACAAAGGGCAGGACATTGCAGGCATAGGGAGCAAATTCAATCCAATGAAAGTCTTTGAATGCTGAGGCAAGGGAAGGATAAAGCAGTGCACATAGCCTTTATATCTTCTCTTGTTGAGGAAGGTGACATGGTTTCCACTGGCATAGTTTAGGAACACATACCGCCCAGTGATCTTTTTTAGTCTTTCTTAGGTATTTCACCACGGGCAACTTGTGGCCACAAAGACCACTGACCCCTAGTTAACTGTTAACCAGGCCTTTGGGGAAATCCTGGCCTATGCCTGTTTGTGGCAGTAATCCCATCAGGCAACAGTTGAAGCTCCTTTATTGGTTTTTAATTCCATTCATTAGAGACCATTGGAAAGTTTTAATTCCTTTAAAACTGAAAATTTCTCTTTCATTTAAAATTGTTTACAGTTAAGCATTTATTTTCTTTCCCTCCTTCCTGTCACTCCATACACTAGCACATCTACCCCCTTAGGAAACCATAATTCCTGAGTTCACAGCTCTGGGCCAGAGCTCTGACCCAGGGAAGGTTTGGGTACCATCCTCAGGGAGAGAGCTGACTTAGGTAAAGTCAGGGGATTAATGATTTGAATCTGATAGTGTATCCTGATAAGTTACAGTCTCGTGATCCCAAAGTTTCCAGAAATCTTGTGATGAGAGGACTGTAATCTCCCCCCAGGGAGATCAGGAAATGTACATAGCAAATAATATAGTATCATTCTCATTTAGTGATGAAGAAATTGAAATACAGAAAGAGGTGACTTTCCTGTGGTTTCTCAGTTTTTCAGTTGCACGAGCCCAAACGTAAGGACCTACCTGAGTAGGTTGATTCATGAATCTACCAGCTTTCTCTGGTCTCTCAGATGTTCCTGGATTCAGGATGCCCAGTAAGTCAGGTCTCTGGCTTTCTGGTGGCTTAATGTTGAAGGGATCTCACCCCGCTCCCCCCCAACATCACCTCCCAGTTACTCACTTGCTTTCCTTAGGCACCACCAGTATCTTTTCCTAAGAGGACAATTGGGCCAAAGAACAGGCTTAGTTTCAGGGTAAGAAAAGCTGTAGATTGAGGGGCTGTTTGAACCCAGGCCAAAGAAGCTCCGGAGGCCAGACCAGTCCTTGATCCTACTTAAGAGTTTCATCATCTCCTGAACTCATCCTCTGAGAGAAGCATTAGTTTTGCCCTCTTGGACAGCATAAAGGCAGTTAATGGGAAGAGCTTTGGATGAGAGCCCAAACAAGAGACCTGGGTACTCACTCTGATATCTAGGCATGCTTTTTCCCTTTCTAAGCCTCTCTTTCCTCAGCTGTAAAATGAAGAGGCTAGGCTAGATCAGGAACTCTTAACCTGAGGTCCATGAACTTGTATTTTGATAAGTGTACTCTAACTATATGGACAAAAGTCCACATAGTCAAAATTATGATTTTTCCAGTAGTAGTGTATGGCTGTGAGAGTTGCAGAATTAACACTTTCAAATTGTGGTGCTGCATAAAAGACTTTTGAGAATCCCTTGGACAGGAAGGAGATCAAATTAGTCAATACTTAAAGAAATTAATTCAGCTTATTCACTGGAAGATCAGATACTTTGAAGCACTTTGGCTACATCATGAGAAGACAACTTATTGGAAAGACCATGATGTTGGGCAAGATTGAAGGCAGAATATAGAGGGGACAGCAGAGGATGGGATGGATAGATAGTATCATGGAAATAATGAACATTACATGAGCATACTTCAAGAGATAGTGGAGGGTGGAAGTGCCTCGTGTGCCATGGTACTTAGGGTCACAGACTAAACAACAGCAATGTGTACTTCAGTAAAATTGACTTCCTTTGTAAGCCTATGTATTTTATTTTATGCCTTTAGAAACATTATTCTGGAATGTCCATCAGTTGGGGAATGGCTGAAGAAATTGTTTATGATTGTGTTGGAATACTATTGTGTTATATAAGAAATGATGAGCAGGTTGCTTTAAGAAAAACCTGGAAATTGAACTCCCTATGTGTTTTTTTTAACAGCCCAGAGAGGGAAAAAGATTTGCCTAGGGCCACATGTATAGGAAATGGCAGAGTTGCTATTTTGAATTGAAGTTAGACTGTGTTGTGACTCCACTATTAATATTTTACTAGGGCATCATGGTAAAAGTATTTCTTTAAAGAAATAAAAATTTTGTTTTCATTAAAAAATATCAATTTATTTCATTAAAAAAATTTAAAAAAGAAAAACCTGGAAAGACTTAAATAACTGATACAAAGTCAAGTGAGTAGAACTAAGAGAATGTTGTATACATAGAATAGTCAACTGTTAATGACTTAGCCGTTTTGGTTTTTTTACTTTTCCTTATTTTTCTTGGAGTTTGTTTTCTTTCACAACATAATTAATATGGAAATATGTTTTGCATGACTGCACATGTTTAAACTATATCAAATTGCTTGCCTTCTCAATGAGGAGGCGAGGGGGGCAAAGAATTTGGAACTCAGAATTGTGAAAAAAAAAAACAAAGGTTAAAAACGTTTTTATATGTAATTGGAAAATACACACGCACGCACACACACACACACATTTTCCTGAGAAGGGGTTCATAGGCTTCACCAGGCTACTAAGGGGGCCCATGACACAAAAAAGTTAAAACCCTTGGACTAGGGGATCTTTAAAGAACCTTCCAACTTTGACCATCTGTGATTCAGCACCCAGCTCCACCACCTACTGGTACCTCTCTGGAATCCATGAAGACACCTTTACAGGATCAAAGAATTGGTGAATTGGAAGAGACCCCAGGAGCCATCTGATTCAAGCCATACAAATAGAAATTCTCCACTAGCACACACATGACAAGTGGTCATCCACCCTTGCTTGAAGACCTCTAGAGATCACACACACACACCCCCTTCCTCTTGGCAATCTAGTCCATAACGGGATAGCTCTAATTGTTAGGAAGTATGTCCTGACATCAAGTCTAAGTTGGCCCCTTTGCAGCTTCCACCCTTTTGTCCTAGATTTTCCCTTTGGGGCCAAACAGAGCAAGTCTAATGCCTTTTCCCCATAATAGCCTTTTCTTCCTTCTCTTCCTTACATATCTTTGCTTCAGAAAACAAAAGTTGGGGAGATGGGGGGAGAAGGGCTTGTCTTATAAGGTTATATACATTTCAGTCCAGTATAAGGAAAAGCTTCCTAACAAACTTATTAACACTAAAGTATAGTGGGAAGCCTTAAGAGATGAATTCCTAGTCAGGACAGCCATCATCAGTGGTCTTAAAGCCAAAGTGGATAACCAGCAGTAAGGTGTGCTATAGAGAATTTCTGTGTGGGCTTGGGCGGGGTGGGGAGTGGTGCTGGTGGACTTGATAGCTTTTGAGGGCCTGGCACTTCCAGCTTTTCTGGGATTCTCTGGAAGCTTGAAGCAGAATGAGTCAGGCATGCTGCCTTGTAGAGAAATTGATAGGGTGTATGGTCTTGCGAAGGGGTAGAGTTCTCTGATTTCTGGAAGGAGCACAGGTGTACATCCCCTAAGGTCTCCATACTTCCTAGAGTGGCCTCAGGGACTAATGCCTCTAGGAGCTTCTGTGGTACAGTGAGCATTGTTATCTTTAGGTATCTCAGTTTGGTGGGGGTGGATCTGGAAAGCTGGGTTGGTTAAACATCTCCCTGAACTCTAATTTAATAGGAAAAAGATATCTGAACCATCCTTTCTTCTATCCCAGTTAATGTCTTTGGCATTCATTTCTCTACCCCTCCCTTGCAGATGCAGTACCTGGATTCCATGAATGGGGAAGAACTTCTCTTAACTGGGGAGGTGACTTGGCGCCCTCTCGTGGAGAAAAATCCCCAAAGTGTTCTTAAACCCAGCTTGCCAACATACAATGATGAAGGCCTTTGAGGGGTGGCCCCTCCAAGCTATGGAGCAGCTACCCTTGAGGAGAAGCTAGGAACAAGGTACCTGCCGCCCCTGGGCCCAGCAGGAAGAGGCCGGATTAACCATTGAACAACATCTGTAAAACACCTGGCCCCTGTTTGTATTGATTTCCCTTTTAATGTGCCCTGAAGTTGACCTGGGGGGTACTGGGTGGGGCCACTATGCATCAGGGTGCTGGGAGACATGCAAGCTGTCCCAAGGAACTCACTGGGGAAGAGCTTTCCCCTCCAAGAAATTCTGCAGGGACCCCCACCTCCCCAGACAGCTAATATGTATGCTTTCCCCAGGGCCCTTGGGGGGAGGTGATAGAAGCAGAAGGCACCCCCAGTCCTGGGCCTTCTCTACCCTTGGAACTCTTTGCAATGCTACTGAGAGCAGATGGGGTAGGATGCATCTATCCCTCCACATGAAGCAGAGCGCTGAGTTGGGAATTAAAAGAAATAGAGAATTATCTCTGCCACGGTTTTTCTTTATTTTGGAGGTGTTGCTGAAAGTCATTTGAGGTGGGGTTAGCATAAGCTGTGGGCCCACACCTCAGAAAAAGTGATTGGCAAGGACCGTCTCCCAGGAGTCCCCATTCATTGACCCCCAAAGCAGATCTTTTCTGGAGATGCTCTAGTCATTCAGAGCACAGCCAGGCCCCAGGGGCTACTCACTTCCCAGCTCCCTCAGGGACCTCATCTCACACCTAGGACAGCATGCCCTACTCTGTGAGTCCACCTTGATACACCAGATGGAGAACATGATCTCATCTTTTCTTTCTGTGCCCCTTCTTTAGAAGGATTTGTCTAGGGAAGGAGGGATTCCTCCTTTCTTCAGTAGTGGGATGGTGCCCAGGGCCCAGTCTTGCACCAGTCTTTTCTTTATATTCCTGAACTGGCTTGACCTGCTGCTCAAATCAAAGTGACCCACATCATCAGGCTTTGGGGACCTGACCCTCCCTTTCTGGATGCAGCCACCTCCCCAGGGTGTTTTCTTTGGATTGGAAAAAAAAAAAAAGTCGTATTGTTCATTTTTTTTCCCAAAGCAAACTTCCTCCATTTAACTTGTTATAAAATGAGTCATATAAAGAAACTCTATATGTGTGAGGTATATATCCCACTTCTGTGAAAACATTACAAACCAAACAGCCTTCTCTCATTTTATTTAAGATGCTTTTGTTGCAAGTTGAGCTCTAGAGAGAAGCCTCCTGTGTGTGTGAGATAATAACACCTTGTAACTCATTACAGCTGGGCAATATTCACATAAACCAGGGCTGAGCAAGGCAGGAATTTGCTGATTAATTTATTTTTAATGGAGTGAAGTATACCAAAATAAACTTTACTGTGTGTACCTGACTGCTCCTGGAATAGATGGAAAAATTAATGGAACAGATTTTGGCTCCCAGCTCCACACATTAATTCATATATAAAACAGTTATTTAAACCTTAACCCCTTTGCTGCCCTTGGCAACTCTCTAGTCTCATGGAGCCATAGACGCCAGTCACAGAATTATAGCATCTTAGATCTGGATGGAATTTTAAGTCATCTACCTAGACCCTTAATAAGGAAAACATAAATCCCCTTACCACAACACCCCTTACAAGTGGTCATCTAGCCTCTACTCTGACATCTTCAAGAACAGAGATCACAGCTTTACAAAGTAATCCATTCCATTTTAGGAACCATGGAATTTTAAGAAGTTGTCCCTCATATTGAACCAAAATCTGTCTCCCTATAACTTTCATCTTTTAGTCCTAATTCTTCCTAATGGGGTCAATCAGAACAAGTCTAATTGTTCTTAACAGGCCTTCAGATATTTAAAGGCAACTGTCATGTCTTCCCTAAACCTTCTCTTCCTCAGACTAAGCATGTCTGGTTACTTTGATTGAGCCTTTATATGACATGGCCTCAAGTTTTGTCACTATCCTAGTTCCTGTGCTTGGGTTGTTTCCTAAGTAGTCTTTGTTCTTCCTGAAATGCCTCTCAGAAATGAATATAATACTCTTGCTATGGCCTGACAAGGTCAGAGCAGAGTGAGACTTATACTCCCAGTCCTTCTGGCCACTGTACTTCTTTAAATATAGAAATAGACTGAGATGTTATTTGCTTTTTAGGTCTCAGCACCAGGACACCAAGTGAGCTTCCTTTAACATCTCTGCATCACTTAGCTAAGCCAGTTGCTCCCCCTATATCAGTAAAAGCCTTAGGTTCTCCCACCAATGAGGGGGCTCAGAGAGCAATGTCCCATCAGAGTTTTTGTGGTCATGGGGCTTTTGCCAAGTTTGTCAGTGTTTCACATGTGGAACTATCTCATATCGGGGGGAGAACCAAAAACTGAGTTCATCACCCATATTCCAAATGCCATGTCTATGAAATCATGACATGTTTGCTTACTTCCTAGGTGTTGACCTCCTTTTTGATTCAGCACCTTTATCAGACCAGATATCCAACTTACTTTCTTGAGCATTTAGGGATCACCCTCTTTATTCTCAGCATTGTAGGTAGAAAGGAAAGATTAGCTGTACTTGTAAAAAAAAAAAAAACTAAGCAATTATAAAAAGCCATTGTAAGTCCAGGTCCCTGCCTTCTGGTGACTGAATAAGAATCCCAAAACGAAGAGGATGGTAACTGAAGATAGAGTAGCTTTATGGTTTACAAAGTACTCAGTGTCCAGTCTCACTTGATCCTCATAATAATCCTGTGAGACAGGGAATGCAGAAAACAGTAGAACCATTTTACATATTTTGAGAACTGAGGTCCAGAGAAGGTCCAACAGATGACCTTGATGGAGAGATAGAGTGGCACATACATAAATCTTGAAAGATTTAAGAGGGGTTTTAAAGGATAAATACAATGAATAGGCAAAGGAGATGCAGAGGAAAAAAAAAAGACATGATATGAAATAGATAAAGTGGGTCTAGTAATGGCTGACATTTAATGCAATATGTAGTGAGAAAAAATGGATTTGGAGCCAAGAGACCTGGTTTGAACTCCACCTCAACTAATAAACTTGTGTGGCCTTGGGCAAGTCACTTACTTTTGTGGGCCTCAGTTTCCTCATCTGTAAAATGAAGTTGAACTGGATAATCTCTAAGGCATTTTCCATCTATAAATCCTATGATTTTTTTTTTTTTGTCAGACTGAGGAACATGGACTTGAACTGGTAGACAATAAATAGTCATTGTAAACTCCAAAATAAGGGACTGCCTACTGAAAAAAAAGCACAAGGTGGTAGAATGATCACTAGAGTCAGGAGACCAGGCTTCAAAGTTCAGCTCTATTCTGAACTGTGTCTAAATCTCTGTTTCTTCATCTGTATAATGGTGATAATACTTGTGCTGCCAAATAAAAATGATTTATTATTGATGATAATATTGGCATGATGAAAAAGACATTTTATGAAAATTACTCAAGCATGGGTGGGAAAAAGCATTAGGAATAGAGAGGTTGCTTAAGAGGTAAGTGGAATAATGAAATTATAGGAATGGAAGCAAGTGAGAATGAAGACAAAGGTACATATTCAAGAAATATTTTGAAGGAAGATTGTCAGGAATTTGCAAGAGATTAAACATGGAAGTCCAAGAAGTGGAAAGAGTCAAAGTTAACTTAGATTGAAGTAAATAAATGTTTCTTAACTTCCTACAAGGTGCTAGGGGACAGGAAGACAAAAATGAGACAGATTTTTGCCCTAATGTTACTTACATTCTCCTGGGAGATCCAAAAGGGTACACGGATAAGTAAATACAAAGTAATCTGAGGAGAGAGAGAAAGGAATGGCTTTATTATAGATGAAAAATTCTGAGACCCAGAAGAATGGTGGTATACTTAACAGATAGGACTAGAAAAGGACAGACGAAATAGGGATAATAGAGAGTTGAAACCCAAGGTAGGAAAAAGAGATTATAAGAGAATAAACACCTTGTGGTCCCTAATGGCTGCACATTGCCAAGCCCAGAAAAGTTACATCCCAACGTTGTGAAAGAACCAGGGCTTATGATTGCTAGTCTTTAAAAGACTGCAGAATGATGAGTGCTTTTGGACTGGAAAGATACTATGTCCCAATTTTCATGAAAGGAAAGAATGGAGTTTGCAGACTTAATGCCAATGACCTTGACTTTAATTTCTGGCAGAATTCTATAACAGTATTAGGGGATTATCAGTCAATATTTAGAAATGGAATCTGATCACAAAGAACCAGCTTCACTTATCAAGAACAGGTCATACTAGCCTAATCTCATGTCCTTTTTTTATAGGGCAAACAGACTTGTATATCAGGAGAATGCTGTAGATAGTTTGCCTGGATTTCAGCAAAGCATTTGACAAAGTTTCTTTTGCTATTTTAGTTGGGTTAGAGTTATGTAGACTGGACCATTATACAGTTAGGTGGATTTGGAACTGTTTAAATGGCCAGACCCAAAGAGCAGTGATTAATATTTTGATGGCAGTGGGAAAGGAGGTCTGTGGTTGATGCCCCAGGAATCTATTGGGTCTTTTACTTTCGTTTATCATTTTTATTAGTGATTTGGATAAAATCATGGATAAAGAGTTTTTTGGATTCTCAGATGACTCAAAACTAGAGATAAAAAAATGTCTTAGATGAGAATCAGGAATCAAAAATATCTTAATAGGATGGAATTTTCAGTCAAATATAATAAATTTAATAGGAGCAATATTGTCTTGACATCTAGGTTCAAGAAATCAACCTCACACATACAAGATGGGAGCCGTAGCAGTTCATTTGAAAATGGGGGTATACAATAAGCTCCATGATTCAGTAATGTGATATGGCAGCTTAAAAAGCTGAATTTTATCCAAAGCTCTATTAAGGAGTCTAGTGACCAGGCCAAGGAAAATGATAGCGCCAGCCCATTTTAATCTGGTCAAACTCTTAGCTGAAATACTAGGTGCTACATTTTAATGGGACATTAATAAAATATAGGGCATCCAGAAGATGATGACTAGGACACCAAAGAGCCTCATCTGCCACAGGCATATTCATTGAAAGAACTAGGAATATTAAGCCTGGAGCAAAATAGTCGGGAAGTAAATGAGAAGGAACAGATGAACATGGTACTGTCTTTTTAAAAAAATAATCTTATCTTTAATTACTCCAAATCACTTTTTTTTGAGAGCAATTGAGGCTAAGTGACTTGTCCAAGGTCACGTGGCTAGTAAGTGTGTCAAGTGTCTGAGGCCGGATTTGAACTCAGGTCCTCCTGACTCCAGGACTGGTGCTCTATTCACTGTGCCACCTAGCCGCCCCTACATGGTACTGTTTTTAAGTGTTTAATGAATTGTCACAAATTTCCTGTGCCAAGATGATAGAGTGAGGTGGAAACTCCCCTGAGCTCTCCTAAATTCCCCTTCAAACAACCTTACAGTAATACTCAGAACCAGTTTTTATAGCAGTGAAGCAGCTAACCAGTCTAGAACAGTTTGGAGGGTCATCAGGAAAGGTCTGTCTCACTAGCGTGGGAGGGGAAGAAGGTTTGACAAGGAAGCCAGCAACAAGCTGCACCCCAGGGGGCCTGCAACCAAGACCCTGACCCCTGGGGCAAGCCACCAGCAAGGCCCTACCCACGGTGCAAATCAGCATGGGGGCCTCAAAGCCCAAGGCAAGCCAGCAGCACTGAGATCCCACCCCCAGAGCAGGCCACTGGTGAGACTCCTCCAGTGCCAGACCCACGGCTCAACCAGGGCAGGCCAGCAGCAAGGCCCTGAAACTCAGCACAAGAAACTTGAAACAGTGCCCTCTCCATTCCAGGAATAGAGCCTAATTTTTGCATTAAAGTAAAAAGTCACAAAGTAGAAAAAAAGAAGAAGAACCTGACCATAGAAAGTTATTATAGTGACAGAGAAGATCAAGGCACAAACTTAGAACAACAATGTCAGAACAGCTGCATGTGAAGCCTCAAAGAAAAACATGAATTGGTCTAAGGCCCAAAAAAGAATTATTGGAAGAACCCAAAAAGGACTTTAAAAATAAAAAAAGAAAAGAAAAATTGGGAAAAGAAATGAGAGTAATGCAAGAGGATCATAGGGGGAAAAAATCATTTACACCTTGGTAAAGAAAGCACAAAAAATGAGAAAAGATATACAAAAATTGACTGAAGAAAACAAAATGGAAATTTTGACCAAATGGAAAAGCAGATAAAAAAAAGTTATTGAAGAAAACATCTTAAAAAGTGGAACTGGCCAAATGGAAAAGAAAGTACAAAAAATCTTTTAAAATTAGAATTGGGTAAGTAAGGGGCGGCCAGGTGGCTCAGCAAGTAAGAGCACCGGCTCCACTGTCTGGATGACCTGGGGTTCAAATCTGGGCTCAGATACTTAGCACCACAAGAAATAACTGGCCATGTAACCTTGAGCAAGTTACTTAACCCCGATTGCTTATTAAAAAAAAAAAAGAATTGGGCAAGTAGAAGCTAATGACTCCATAACGCATCAAGAAATTATAAGACAAATTTTTTTTTATGGAAAAAATAGAAGAAAATGGGAAATTTCTCATTGGAAAAATGACTGGCCAGGAAAAATAGATCCAGGAGAGATCATTTAAGAATTATTGGACTACCTGAAAGCCATAACCAAAAAAAAGAGCCTGGCCATAATATTTCAAGAAATTATCGTGGAAAATTGCCCTGATATCCTAGAATGAGAAAGCAAAATAAAATTGAAAGAATACATTGACCACAAAATGGATACTCTCAGGAATATCATAGCCAAATTCCAGAGCTCTCAAGCAAAGGAGACAATACTGCAAGCAGCCAGAAAGAATTCAGTCAGGATCACACGGAATTTAGTAGCTTCTATTACAGAACCAGATAGCTTGGAATATGCTATTCAGGAAGACAAAGGAACTAGGATTACAGCTGTCTACCTAGCAAAATTGGGTATAATCCTTTAGAGGGGAAAACAGATATTTAATGAAATAGAGGGCTTTCAAGCATTTCTTATTAAAACGCCAAGGCTAAACAACAAATGTGATGTTCAGATACAAGCCTGAAGGGAAGCATAAAAAGATAAACTGGAAAGAGAAAACGAGATTTAGTAAGGTTAAACTGTTTCTGTTCCTACATGGCAAGATGATACTTGTAAGTCTTAAGAACTTTATCACTATTAGGGCAATTAGAAGGAGTATACGTAGACAAAAGGTGCAGGAATGAGTTGACTATGAAAGGATAATATCAAAAAACCAAAACAAAATTAAGGGGTGAGAAAGAAGATTGCACTGGGAGAAGAGGGAAGGAAGAAATTGAATGAGGGTAAATTATCTTGCATAAAAAGAAGCATGAAAGAACTATAATAGTGATGGGGAAGATGGGGTGTTAAGCAATGCTTGAACCTTACTCTTATGAGAATTGGCTCAAAGAGGGAATAACACTCATTTGGCCATACGAAATCTATTTTGCCCTATATAGGAAAGTAAAAAGGATTGGGGATAAGAAAAGGGGAGAAACTGACAGAAGGGAGAGTAAATTGGTGGAGGCAGTGGTCCAAAGTAAAACATTTGTGAGGAGGGAGAGGGTAAAAGATGAGAAAGAGAAGGATAGATAAAAAAAGGAAAATAGGATGGAAGAAAATGCAGAGTTATTATACCTGTAACTGAATGGGATAAACATTCATAAAATGGAAGCAGAAAACAGAATGGATTAAAAACCAGAATCCTGCAATATGCTTTTTACAAGAAACACATCTGAAGCACAGAGATACATAATTAAGGTAAGGAACTGGTGCAGAATATTAAAAAAATAAAAAAGGAAAGAAGGGAACCAAATTACTAGTATCAAAAATGAAAGTGAAATTAAAGCATAAAGAGGAAATTAGGAGCTATTATCTGAAATCAGTGAATGTTTACAAAAATATAAATTACCCAGATTAATAGAAGATGAAATAAAATACTTAAATAATCCCATCTTAGAAAAAAAAAATTGAACAAACTCATCAAAGAACTCTTAAGAAAAAGTCCCCAGGGCCAGATAGATTCACAAGCAAATTCTACTAAACATTTAAAGAACAATCCCAATACTGTATAAACTATTTAGAAAAACAGGTTAATAAAGAATCCTACCAAATTCCTTTTTTGACACAATTATGGTGCTGATACCTAAACCAGGAAAAGCTAAAACAAAACCATAAACCAATTTCCCTAATGAGTATTGATGTAAATTTTTTAAAAATACTAGCAATATATCATGACCTGGTGGGATTTATACCAGGAATGCAAAGCTGGCTCAGTATTAGGAAAGCTCAGCATATTTGACTATATCAGTAACAAAACCAACAGAAATCATAATAGATACAGAAAAAGCCTTCGACAAAATATAACACCCATTCCTACTAGAAATGCTAGCAAGCATAGGAATAAATGGAGCTTTCCTTAAAATAAGTAATATCTGTCCAAAATCATCAGCAAGCATTTTCTGTAATGGGGATAAGTTAGAAGCCTTTCCGATAAGATTGGGGTGAAGCAAGGATGCTCATTATCATCACTGTTATTCAACATTGTACTAGAAATATATATATATATAAATATATATATATACATATATATATATATATAGAAATACTATAGCAATAAGAAAAGAAAAAATTGAAGGAAATATATATATAATATATAGAAAATATATAGAAATACTATAGCAATAAGAAAAGAAAAAGAATTGAAGGAAATTATATATATATAGAAAATATATAGAAATACTATAGCAATAAGAAAAAAAGAAATTGAAGGAATTAGGCAATGACAGAACAAACTATCACTCTGCAGATGATACGGTATGCTTAGTGAATTCTAGAGAAACAACTAAAAACTAGCTGAAATAATTAACAACTTTAACAAAGTTGCAGGATATAAAATAAACCCACAGAAATCATCAACATTTCTATATACTACCAATAAAGCCCAACAGCAGATGATAAATTACATTTAAAATGACCACAGACAATATAAAATACTTGGAAGTCTACTTGCCAAGACAAACCCAGGAACTATATGGGCATAATTATAAAGTACTTCATAAAATAAAGTCACATCAAAACATTTGAAAAAATATTAATTGTTCATGAGTAGGCCAAGCCAAAAATAATAAAAACAATAATTCTACCTAAATTACTTATTCAGTGCCATACCAATAAACTACCAAAATATTTTATAGAGCTAGAAAAATAAAATTCATCTGGAAGAACAAAAGGTCAAGAATATCAAGATAATCAGTGATAAAGCTGTATTATAAAGTAATTAAACAATCTGGTACTGGCTAAGAAATAGTGATCAGTGGAATCAGTACACAATACATTGTAGTAAATGACCATAGAAATTTAGTTTTTGATAAACCTAATGATCCAGGCTTTTGGGGACAAAAACTCATTATTTGATAAAAACTGCTGGGAAAACTGGAAAATGACAGAAACCAAGTTTAAACTAACATCTCACACCATATACCAAGATAAGGTCAAAATGGGTACATGAATTAGACATAAAGGGTGATACCATAAGCAAATTAGGAGAGCATGGAATAGTTAGTTACCTTATCTATAGATAAAGAAAGAATTTAGGACCAAACAAGAGATAGAATTACAAAAGGTAAAATGGATAATTTTGTTTATATGAAAGTTTTTGCACAAACAAAACCAAGGCAACCAAAATTAGAAGCAAAGTAGAAAACTATGAAAAAATTTTGACAGCAGGTTTCTCTGATAAAGGCCCAATTTCCCAAATGTATAGAGAACTGAGTTAAATTTATAGGAATAGTACTCATTCCCTAATAAGTGGTCAAAGGGTATGAATGGACAGTTATCAGACAAAGAAATCAAAACTATTAGTCATATGAAAAAAAATGCTCTAAATCACTATTGGTTAGAGAAATGCAAATTAAAACAACTCTGAGATACCACCCCACACCTATCAGAGTGGCTAATATGACAGAAAAGGAACATGATAAATGTTGGAGGGGATGTGGGAAAATTGGGACACTGATGCACTGTTGGTGGAGTTGTGAACTGATCCTACCATTCTGGAGAGCAATTTGAAACTATGCCCAAAGGGCTATCAAACTGCATACCCTTTGATCCAGCAATACTACTACTAAGTCTGTATCCCAAAGAGATTGAAAAAGGGCGGGGGGGAGGAGGGGGAGAGAACCTATTTGTACAAAAATAGAACAGCTGTTTTTGTGGTGGCTAAGAATTGGAAATATCAATTGGGAAATGGCTGAACAAGTTGTGGTATATGATTGTAATGAAATAGTGTGCTATATGAAATGTCAAACAGGATGATTTCATGAAAACCTGGAAACTCACATGGACTGATGCAAAGTGAAGTGAGCAGAACCAGAATATGGTACACAGTAACAGCAATGTTGTATGATGAACAACTGTGAATGACTTAGCTATTCTCAGCAATACAGTTATCCAAGACAGTCCCAAAGGACTCATGATGGAAAATTCTGTCTGCTTTCAGAGAAAGAACTGATTGGTGTCTGAATATAGACTGAAGCATGCTATTTTTCACTTTTTTTGTTCCAGTTTTCTTCCACAAAATGACTAATATCAAAATATTTTACATGATTACACCTATATGTGTATATAAGTGTATAACCTATATTAGATTGATTATATCAAGGAGCAGGGAGGGGAAGGAAGACATGATAGAATTTGGAACTTAAAGAATTTGGAACTTTAGAAAAATGAATGTTAAAAATTGTTTTTACTTGTAATTGGGGGAAAATAATATATTTTTAAAAGAACTGTCACATGTTCTTGACAACTGCTTGACCCCAGATGACAAAATAAGAATAGTGGGTAGAAGCTGCAGAAACATATGTAGGAAGGAAAAACTTCCTAACAAAAAGGGGGGTAATGTGCTGCCCCAACAAAAAAAGCAAGGTGCTGCCTCAGGTCGGGTTGGATTCTCCCTTAGTAGAGGTCTTTGAGCAAAAGCTGAATGACTTCTTGTTGAGTATATGCTCTAGAGCAGCAATGTCAGATTCAAATAGAAAGGAATCCCTGGAGGACTGTAGATTGACTTAGAAAGCCACAGCTTAACATTATATTGTATTGCATTTTTAGTTATTTTGTTAAACATTTCCCAATGACATTTTAATCTGGTTCTGGCCCCACTTGGGAGGCTGAAGTTTGATAATTCTCCACAGTTCATTCTTGTTTGGGAATGTGTTGAATGAGGCCAGTTCTGAGACACTTTTAAATTCAGATTCTGTGAATTGACAAAGTTGGGAAGGGGAGCTAGTTTGCAAGGAAGGATGACGAGCCCAATTTTTATATATGGAGTGAAGTGATGGAGAAATTCAAGTGTAACACAAGATTGGATTTCAGGTGAGATGCCAGAGTAGAGGATGCAAGTCACAGAGGGGAGAATTTTAAGCTGTTAAGCCTAGAAGAGTCCCTAAAGTAGTGAGTGGAGAAACAGGATCAAGGTCTTGGGCTACACTCACCCACTCTAGGTGTGTGAACACACAAGAATGGATCTGAAAGATAGGAAGAGAACCTAGAGGTCAAAGTGCTAAGGGAGCCAACGGAAAAGTCTAAAAATATTGACAGTGTCAGTGTTACAGAGATAGAGGGATATGAGAGTTCTGAAGTTAAGCACAGAGAAAGTACCATTAGATTGAATTATTAGTAGGAAGTTAAAGAGAATCTTGACAGAATAATTTTAAGGGGTTAAAGAGGGAGTAGGACTGTAGGAAGGAGAAGAATAAGACTAAAATTGGAAGGGGGAGTAAAGAGAAAGGAAGGGTTTTTGTTTCTTTGTTTTAGTATAGGAGATGTTTGAATATTTTGAAAGGAAGGAGCCAAAGAGACATTGAATGTGCTGGAGAGAAGGAGGGCATTAACATGGAGGCAATATCCTTTTAAAATTGAAGGGATAGGATGTTTTGGGATGGGATGGTTCTCTGGGAAGGGGAGGAATAGGGAGAGAGAGAGAGAGAGAGAAGCTATGTTAAAGAAAAGATATCAATAAAAAGCTTTTCTTTTTTTGCCTTTTGGAGGGCAATTGGGGTTAAGTAACTTGCCCAAGGTTACATAGCTAGTTTTTTTGTGTGGGTATTAAGTGTCTGAGGTCAGAACCGAACTCAGGTCCTCCTGACTCCGGGGCCAGTGCTTTACTCACTGCACCACCTAGGCGCCCCTATAATAAAAAACTTTTAAGAGAAATGAAGGAATTGTGACTCAGCACAGATGAGGAACCCTCTTTCAAGCAAGGAAAACAGATATGCCAAGGTGAAGGTCAAGTATAGGTGGAAGTTCACACAATCAGTTGTCACAATATCAGCCTCTGACATTGAAGGTTAGGGTGTGTTGGAAGCTTAGGAATGAAGGTCTGTAGTAGCTTGTGGTGTGGAGCAGAGAGCAGATGAGAGAGGAGTAAATGAATCCTCAAAGTGTTCTAGTCAAAGACCAGGGCTAAGTCATAGCTAAAGAGATAAAACAGCTATAATCACATTTTCCATTTCTCTAATGTTTTTAAGGCTTACAATATGCTTTCCTTACTGTGGGGAAGATTGTGGGAGCAAAACTGCCTTTTCATAGATGGTAGGGGGTTCTCTCCTTGAAGGCAAAGACTGTTTTTTGTACCTGTCCCTGCCCACCCCAGGAACTTGATGATGTTAAATTGGGAAGACAGATAAATCCCAGCCCCACTCATTATCATAATCTCCCTTTTATAGATGTGGAAACTGAGGCACATCTGAGGCACATGAAGGAGGGAAGGAACTTGCCTCTGATACACCATTCTGTCTCTCAGCTTTGTGTGACTTATAAGTACCTACCCCTACAGAGCTATGGTGAGGATCCAGTGAGATGGTATGACTATAAAACCTATATCAAAATTATCATAGCAGGGGGCGGCCAGGTAGCACAGCGAGTAAGAGCACCGGCTCCAGTGTTGAGAAGACCTGGAGATCGAATCCCGGGCTCAGACACTTAGCACCTACCCAGAAACACCTGGCCGTGTAACCTTGAGCAAGTTACTTAACCCCAATTGCTTAGGGGTGGCCAGGTGGCTCAGCGAGTAAGAGCACCAGCTCCAGTGTCGGGATGACCTGGATCAAATCCAGGCTCAGACACTCAGCACCACACCCAGAAATAACTGGCCGTGTAACCTTGAGCAAGTTACTTAACCCCGATTGTTTAAAAAAAAGAAAAAAAAATTATCATAGTAGTAGTTTACATTAAGATCTACAAAGTCCTTTCCCTGTACCTGTGAGGTATGTGTTTGTAGATAGAGGAAGCAGGTCTAGAGAAGAGAAATGACTTGCCCAAGCTGAGCCCCCTCACATTGGGCAGGGCCCTGGGGAACCCACTCCTGCACCCTTCTTAGGAACCTGTGTCCTTCCCTCACCCTCCCTGGTGGATCCCCTCCCAAGGTAGAAGCATCTTAAAAGAAGGCTGGCGGCCAAAGAAGTATAGCCTTCCCATTCAAGGGTCTCCAGAATTGGCAGCAGTGAATTCCCAGCAGACAAGATGTGAAGAGAACAAGGAAGAGAAGAGGCAGCATCCCTACCTTCAAAATGCCTAAATCAGGGGTCACCATGCTTTCAGAAGGGGTGTGTCAGCCTTCCAAACCACATATGTCTGGGTAGGCAGGGATGTATGGAAAAAGATAGGAAAGATGTGGTGCTGGTACTGTGCCTAATTTCATTAGCAGTCTGGTAGCAGCCAGCCCAGATACCTCCAGAAATCTGTTATTTTTCATTCCATTCATTCACTGATTCACATTCAGCAAACATTTAGGCATATACTGTGTGTGTAGAGCACAATGATTGGTTTTTGGGGGGGGGTGGGAACAGATTTTAGAAAAGATCTCCTTACTATGCCTATTTGTGATCTTCAGGATATTAGAAATAATAACTGACATTTCTGTAGCACCTTAAGACTTGCAAATAGACATTTTCCATTTCAGCCTCACAACAGCCCTATGAAGGTAGGTACCAGAGTGATATTATTTCCATTTTAAGGATGAGGAGACTTAAGACTCAGAGCTAGTCAGTGCCAAAAGTGGGATTTGAGCTCAGACTAATGATCCCAAAGGATCCTTTCCAATTGCAATCTTATGATCCTGAGGCCTGGCTTTGGATCTCAGCTTCATTATCTTCCCTCCCCCCACCCCAAAGTCCTCCCTTCTTTCTAATTTCCCTATTATTATGGAAGACACTATAGTCTCCTCACAGTCACCCAGGGTCACAACCAAGGTATCATCTTGACCCCTTCCTTACTCTCTCACCCCAACAGTTGTCAATTTTACCTTTATAACATCTCTTGTATATGTCCCCTTCTCTCTTCTGATACCGCCACCATCCTGGTGCAGGCCTTTGTTCTGCCACAGTCTGCTGATGGGTCTCCCTGTCACATCTCCAGCCCACTGCAGGTCATCCTCCCCTTTGTTGCCAAAGTGATCTTAAAATGTAGAACTGACAGTGTCACTTCCCACACCCTTATTCAATCAACTTTAGTGGCTCCCTGTTACCTCCAGCATTGAATATAAAATCCCGTGTGCCTTCTAAAACCCTTCATAGCCTGGTCCCTTCATAGATTTCTTCTTATACCTTGTACCCTCCTTGTACCCTTCAATTGAGTGACACTGGCTTCCTTGCTGTTCTCACTTGAAACACTCCCTTTTCCGAGATCGGTGTGCATATTCATTGGCTGTCCCCATTACCTGGGATGTTTTTTCTCCTCATCTCTGCCTCTTGGCTTCCTTCAAGGTCCACCTTCTACAGGAAGCCTTTCCCAATCCCCCTTATTCTAGTGACTTCCCTCTATGGATTATCTCCAATCTATCCTGTCTATAGCTAGTTTATACATAGTTGTTTGCATGTTGTCTCCCCCATTAGAATGAGATAGTGTATGCAAAGTGTATGTGTATGTAAAGTGTATGCAAAGCAGTTTGTGATCCTTGAAGTGCCCTATAGAAATTCAGCTATAGTTGTTATTATTAGTCCTGATGGAACTTGAAACCTTTGGCCCCAAGTGTCCTCTTGGGCCAGTGACCATTCTCAAATGATGGTATATCACCTGCCAAGGTAACACTTAAAGCCTGGTGGAGACAGTAGACAGTGATAAGTGGCCTCTGTGTCCAGAGATCGATGCCAACTTGGCGCCTGACGCACCAATGTACCAGGAAACATGTTTTCTTTTCTGTTAATAATAGTCATTAAGAGTCCTATACCCAACATGTTCCCCCAGGGAGATCTGTGTAGCTCAGGCCAGAAACTCTACATACACACTCATTCTCCACCCTCATGTTCCAGAGTTGGGCCTGGCCTTCCCAGTTAGTGCCTTCTTACCCTTTTCACCCATTACCCCAGGGGAAGGGCAGCCCCAACTTAATTCTAGGACTTTGCTCAATGACTGCTAACTTTACTCACTCTTTTCTCCTGGGTGGCTATTTTGCATCTAATCTATACATTCTTTACTTACTATGGAGACATCTTTGAAGTCAGGGATGAGTTTCATTTATCTTTTTTCCTCCTGTAGCCCACAACACCAGACCTGGCACATAGGCTCCCAGGAAATGTCCATTCATTCAACAAACAGAAGCTAGATGACTACTTGTTGGGGGTGTGGCAGAGGGGACTAGATGCCCTCCAACCTTCTTTCTGGTTTGAAATTCAAGAATTTGTGAACCACATAGGCAGTTTTTGATATGTGCAGGCACTTGTATTAGGCCCTAGAGGGATGACATGTTCTATTAGAAAAAAAAAGTCTTGTTCCTTGTTCTTATGGAGTGAATAAAGGAGTGTTCCAGCCTAACTCTGCCCTAACAGGTAGTTGGGAGGGTGAGAGGCAAGAGACCTTACTGGAAGAGAAGCATCATCTTGAAGTCTTTTTTAGGGAGAAAAAAGGGAAGGGTAAGTTTCTGGAGTAGGTTGGGAGTTACTGAGGACATAGCATTTCTCTCTTCCACTCCTTGTGAGCCACTAGCCCCTTTGCTTTTGAACACCACCTACCTACATGCCCACCACCACTGTCACAGGCTGGGAAATCCTCTTTATCTCTAATCTAACCAGGGAAGCGATCACTGCAAATAAGTGATATAAGAGCAGAAATTCAAAGCCAGAAGGGACCTCAGAGGTCATCCAGTCTCACAAGCGTGGAGTAGGCCCAGAGAGTTTAAGTGACTTCCAAAGGTCACACAGGTAATGAGGGCAGAACCAGGAGTTGAGACCAAATGCTTTGATTCTCAATATGTCCCTATCTCTTCTATCACGAGACCAGGGCCCTTGTCAGAGATCTCTCCAGAGACATGCTGGGGATACATGAAGCACTGAAACCCAGATTAGGGTTTGTCCAGTTGTTTCAGCTGTGTCTGACTCTTTGTGACCCCGTTCAGGGTCTTTTTGGTAAAGATGTTGAATTGGTTGCCAGGTACACACATGCAACACCCACAGGTTTACCCACAGGTACATGCACATCCAGACGTGTTATTATTAGAACATACTCACACAATACTCCTCTAGGCTGACACTCAGATACACCTGTATATGTAGTTTTACACCAATACAGGTAGAAACAAGGTTTCCCATAGTACTACACATATACTCACTAGTGCACAAGCACTAGTACATACCCCCAAGTCACCTCAGCTTGACTCCTCCCTCTCCCTCCTCCAAAAGCTGAGATTGTGAGATAAGGGCCTAATGAAGCCCCAGCTATGTCAGCTGCCCCAACAGGCATCTCATTACCTCCCACAACGTCTGACTCTGTTTACTTAGCTCCCTGCCCACAACAACCCCCCAAACCCCCCCCCCCTCTGCCCAGTCAGGCTTGAGAGGCAACAGGTGCAAAGGAAAAACCCTGGGCAAAAATTCAGCAGACCTGGATTCTCTCACTGTGTGACTATGAATAGGTCTCTTTTCCTTCTGGGCTTCAGATCCTATGGCTGTGTACAATAGCTAGAATAACCCTATCAAGTTTTACCAGGATTTTGGCTCCATGAAAAGATCCTGATGTCCCCAAAGCCCCATTCTATCCTGTCTAGTCCCTGCCAAGGCCAGACCTATGCCTCTGTTCACTGCTTTCCACCTTCTTTGGGCCCTAGAAGTGAGCATCTTCTAAACTGGAGCAGAGTCTGGGTAGGGGAGCCCCCCCTCTAAAGGTAGACACAGTCTGAACCTGGCTAAGACTGAAAAATCCCCTACTGTGGTCCCCTTCCCAGCCCGAGAGAGAGAGAGAGAGAGAGAGAGAGAGAGAGAGAGAGAGAGAGAGAGAGAGAGAGAGAGAGAGAGAGAGAGAGCGCCCTGGGCATTAGGTGGGGTCATCTAAGTCACGAAATAGGGGACACAAGAAGTGCTCACAAGGAGGAACCACTGGCCCTAGACAATCCGCTCAGTGGGATTTGGGCGAGTCCTGACAGCAGTGGGTGAGGCTGATCTGACAGGTTCCCTGAAAGTGGCCTGGGGGCAATAAGGGCGGAGCCTGGCACAGACTTAGGGTGGCGGGATGGGCCTGGCTCCCCCAGAGTGAGGGTGAGGCCAAGGCTCTTGCCTCTTCACATCTTTCCCTGTGGTCATTCAGCAAGAGCAAGGAAGAATTGGTCATGGGGAGGCCAAAAGCCAAGGTTGGGGCCTTGGGGCTAAGGGTACAATTTGGATAGGTAGGGATTCAGGGAGTGGGTCTCAACATCATGTTTGGAGGCCCGGGAGCTCTTCGGGGCCGAGTAGAGGAACTCAAGCGGCCCTGGTGGAGAGAGGCCCTACCCCTGGTCCTGAAGCACAGTGAAGCTGCCCGGCTGGCTGCAGATGCCCTCCTGGAACATGGTGAGGCTGCCTATCTTCGAGTCATTGCTGAAGAGCGTGAGCTGCCCTTCCTTTCAGCCCTGGACCTTAACTACATGACCCAACATGCTCGTGGAGGCCCCGAGATTGGGGACAGTGGTGAGAGTGGAGATAAAGATGGCAAGGCAGGCCCCCAGACCTCTGGCACCACTGACCGGCTCAGCCTCATCTCTCAGGCCACCTCTGGCACCTACTTCCCAGCAGCAACAGATGCTGAACCACCTGCCTTGGACCTGGGCTGGCCTGAGGTGCCCCAGGCCACAGGCTTCAGCCCCACACAAGCTGTTGTCCACTTCCAGAGGGACAAGGCCAAGAACATCAAAGACTTACTACGCTTCCTCTTCAGCCAAGCCCGCACGGTATAAGACTGGATGGGTTTGGGTACTTGACTGATTGATAGGGCAGGGGACCAAGGGCTGAGGGCTGAGTGGGGTGGGGCTGTTTTGGGGAGGATTGAGCCAGGGATTGAGGGCAGGCAAGTTTTGGATCTGTGCTACAAATTCTATAAGACTCTTAGCTACCAGTCCAGGAAGTAAAGGGGGTGAGGTGGGGCTTCCTAGACAAGTGGGTTAGAGAACATTAGGGCTGTCAGGAATTGAGGAGAGCTTCTATCTGCTTCTCTACTCCCCCTCCCTCTTCCCCTCCCCCCCAACATATACATACTAGGACACTTAGACCTTCCACTGTCTTTTTCTGGTTCTGTTTCTCCTGGGGGAAGGGAGGACACTTGGGTTGACTGTCCTTCACTATTATTGTAACTCAGTGGTACAACTCTGGGGGAAGTGGGGCTCTCTGTAAAAGAAGCTTGGGGAACAAAGATCATTTGGATGACTAGGTTCATTGATGCTGGACAGTAGGTCAGGTTTGGCTCACTAACTAATGAATTGCCATTTCATGAGAGGGAAGGGCACGCTCAGAGATCAGAAGTCAGACCAGGACCTAGGAAGAGAGAGGCAAAACTTCTCCTGTCCCTCTGAGCCTTTCCTTCCCCCAATAGAGCTCTAGTCCTGGGGTCTTGGGTCCCTTCTTTCACCTTACCTTTCCTGGATGGGTTCCTTGTGCTTCCCTGGGGCATGGGTGGCCCCAATATAGCATCTAATAGGGTCATTAACTCTGTCCCAACTGCTTTGATCTTCAGCTCCTCCCTGGGCTTTCACTATTCAGAAACCAATCCCTAGCCTAGAATCTGTGGTTCTCCCCTGCTACATGCCCTGTCAGAGACAAAGTCAGAAGACATTGGTTCCAGTCCTAGTTCAGTCCTTAACTCATTGTGCAACCTTTCCAGCTGTGGGCTTCAGTCTTCCTATCTGTAAAATTAGACCATAAATTCATTTCTCTAGCCCTAGTGGAAGGGGAAGGAAGGATTAAGGAGCTGCTGTCCGAGAGGTCATCCACAGGTGCTCAGAAAATCCTTAATCCTGAGTGGGGAGACTGGGACTAGGGTCAGGATGAGTTAGAAAGAACACTTAGGCTTTGAGAACTGGAAGCATCCTTAGAGATCCAGGGGTCTCCCAGCTTCTTTCATGATCATATAGCATATCAAGTCCAACCCTCTAAAAATTATACAGATGTGAAAACTGTGGTTCAGAGGGAGAGAAAGACTTGCCTTAGGTTACACATTGAATGAGGGGCAGGGCTGGGTCCAGACTCCCAGTATCTCAGCTTCCATTGCTGGACCCTATTCCCGTCCCCCTACAGGTTGTGGCTGTGGTAATGGATGTGTTCACAGACATGGAGCTGCTCTGTGATTTGATGGAGGCTTCAGGACGCAGGGCTGTGCCTGTTTACCTGCTGCTGGCTCAGGACAACTTACACCACTTCCTGGAGATGTGCTACAAGATGGATCTCAATGGGGGCCACCTGCCGGTCAGTGGACAGGGTCAGAGATACCAGATTGGGATCAGTGGGGTGTTGGATCAGCAGGGCCAGGGTCAGGTCAAGGATAAGAAGGAACAGGGGACCCCACTTTTCAGTAGTAGCAGGGCTTAGCTGACCTAGAGATGAAGATCAGGGGACAAAAATTCCAAAGTTATTCAAGTTAGCACCATTTCCCCTCTGGATGTTTGCCCCAGCTATCTCCCCTACTTCAAATGTGCTCTCTCTTCACCTCTACCTTTCAGAATCCTTGTCCTCCTTCAAGGCTCACATCAAGAGCCACCTTCTTTTTCAGGCTTTCCCTGATCCCCCTAGTGCTCTAGCCCACCTCAGAGTTCTCTGATCTCTTTGACCCTCTTCATTCTCTACTGTATATTACATCTATTTCATTAATGTTTTAATCTCCTTGTATAAGCCCCTTAAGAGCATACCTTCCTTGCACATTGTAAGTGTTCAACAAATTTTTGTTGAAATGAAATTAATTAAATTGAGTGGGTCAGGGTCTAGGGTTGGCAGGAAAAGTCTTTGAGGCCAGAAAAGTGCCTCCTGACACTGCCTCTCCTCCTGAGTTCTAGAACATGCGTGTGCGGAGCATTTGTGGGGACACCTACTGCAGCAAGGCAGGACGACGCTTCACAGGGCAGGCACTAGAAAAATTTGTCATCATTGATTGTGAGCAGGTGGTGGCCGGGAGTTACAGGTATGATGGAAAGAATGAGGAATGAGGAGTGACCTGGGTGGTGGAAGAGGAAGCTGGGGGCCCACTTTTTGCCTATAAGATGATCTCTTCTGCATACTCATCAGATGGAGCTGTAAAAGTTTCAAGAACACTGATGGTCTAATCCCTATTCCCTAGGCAGGGAAAGGATGTGGCTAAGGTCACAGAGTCCATGGCAGAGTTGGGACTGGAGTAAAAGACTTCAGAGCCTGCGCACAATACCGCCTGCCCTGTGCTGTCCTCCTGACCAACCTGGGGCCCCTCTCACCAGCTCACCTTTGTATTGCTAAACTCTGCTTTCTCTGCCCCCTCCTAGCTTCACATGGCTCTGCAGCCAGGTTCACACCAGCCTTGTGCTGCAGCTTCGGGGTCGCATCGTTGAAGACTTCGACCGAGAGTTCCGATGCATGTTTGCTGAGTCTCAGGCTGTGGAGGGCTTCTCCAGTGGGGAGGAAGATGTCTTGGCTCCTCGGGCTCCCCGCCCACCCCCACCTGCCCTGCCTTTTGAGTCAGGCCTCCCTAGTTCACCATCTACCTCACCAATTGGCCCCAGCCTTGGCAGTGTCAAATGTTCTCCCCTTACAAGCTCTTCCTACTGTGGGCTGCCTGGAGGTGGTGTTGGCATTGGCTTCAATGGTCTTGTGGCTTCTGGTTCCCCTGGTCCTGGTCGACGCCAAGCCAGTGGCCCCTTTCCCTTACACCGGCGATTGTCAGACCCCAACCACAACCCAACCACAGCCTATCGACCCAGCCTAGGCACAC